>NC_056733.1:1640232364-1640327364 GCF_019279795.1 Protopterus annectens | reverse complement strand
TATAGGTGTCTACTGTCTGCTAGCATACCATTCAGCCACTGATTCCCTTACATGCTCACATACATACCATAGATAAAGGTAATGACACAATAAACTCCATTTGGCAATTGGTTGGTTGATTGACTTACCTTGTGGGTGTGACAGTATTAAGGATGGTGCTGGAGGGCTGCCTATGTCGGATACACATAGTACACTCCCTATACATGGTTGAGCACAGGCAGTGTCAGGTTTGGCATCCCTTTTACTGTATGTGTGAGTCAGAGAGAAGGGTCATTCCCTGGGCCCCTACTGTGTCAGTGTATGTGCTATGCATTGCCTCTTTGCCAAGGCCTGGGCATACTGGGCATGCCTCAATCTGCCTACTGGGGCAGGCTCAGGTTGTTCCTCCTCTGAGTCACTCTGTGCCTGTGCAGGCCTTGGCATTAGTGGGGGGCTGTATGGCCCTACCCCATGCTGTTCCTACTGCAGCTGTTTTCGCAGAATCATATTATGTAGCATGGCACATACCATAAATATTTGAGTAGATGTAGCTGTTGAGTACTGCAAGGCTACACCGGATGTCTCCAGGCACCGGAACTGTGACTTGAGCATCCCGAACACATGCTCTGTTATAAGACTGGTCTGTGCATGTGCCTCATTATGGCGTTCTTATTCGGGTGTGTGTGCATTTCTGATGGGTGTCATCAGCCGTGGCTCCAGTGCGTAACCAGCATCCCTCACTAGGTGGCCGTAAGGGATGTCCCCACTGGCAAATCTCTGGCAAAGCTGCATCAGATGCCAGATGTGGGAATCATGATAGCTTCCAGAGGCAGCCAGCACACACATTCATTATAATGCCCTGGGCATCGCACATGACCTGGCAGTTAATGGAGGGGAAGCCTTTGCGGTTGATGTAGACCCTATCCTGATCACCGGGTGGTGCGTTGATGCATATGTGCGGGCAGTCTATAGCACCCACTACCGCAGGGTATTCTGCTATTTGGTGGAAGAGACGCATATTGCTGGCCAACACCTCACGGGTGTTGAGGAAATATATGTGTTCACCGGCATGTGCTGACATGGCATCCAGGAACTGGTGGAATACTCTGGATGCTGATGCCTGTGAGATCCCCATGATATCCCCAGTTGAGCTTTGGGAGGTACCTGTGGCTAGTTTTCCTAGGCCTACACATACCTTGGTATCCACTGGGATGGGTTCCCCTCTGTTAATTCAGTGTGCTAGGCGTGGCCAGCACAGCTCAACAATTTGCTGTATGAGGTCCCTGTCCACCCTATAGCACTCCACTGTCTCCAGCTCATGTAGCCCCTAGTAGGTTACTCTGGGTCTAAACACTCTTCTCCATCTCCTCACTGTGGGTAAGTCAACAGCATTCACATCCTCACCACCCTCAGCCTCTTCCACATGTTGTTGTATGATGCCTGCTGCAGCCCCTATCATTTTGTTGTTTTGTTTGTTAAAAGTTCCAAGCTTGTATACACTGGTGGTGTAGAGTATGGGAAAAACCAGAGGGGAAGGTGTTTGCATATTTTATAGTAGTGTTCTGGGCTGGGCTGGTCTGCTGCCTGTGTAATTGGCTGATTCTGATACATTTCACCTGCCAGCTATGCTAGTTCTCCTAGATTACCTTCCTACTGCTGTCTTCCCTTCCCATTGCCTTCCTGTTTAAGCCCTGGGGTGTGGCACACAAACACAGTGATCAAATGTGCACAGAGCTGGTATTTCCTGGTTTACTTTTTTTTCCTTTAAAACACGGTGCATGGCAAGCACACCCACTTAGGCAATGTAAAGAGTGCTAGGCAGCCTCAGACACACACCCTTGCCTAGCTGTGCTAAGCTAGGAGCAAACCTGAGCCACAGGGCTTGAATCCACTTACAGTATGCCTGACACACCCTTATGATGTCAGCTATCTCCTAGGCTTGCACTGAGCTATTCCTGCTCTTACACTGTTGGAAGCTGTCTAGCATGCAGGGGAGATCTGGGATTCACTATCATTCCCATCATTTGCATAGGATTGCCTGCTAATTCATAGTTACATGTCCTGCACTGAGCCTCCTCCCTTAGCAACCACTATTCACTGGCCATGCCATTGGGTATAATGGCAGAATAGTGATTTTTAGTTAGAATGCTTATTGTAGGTTTATTTTTGTTATTTTCCCCGATCCCGTTTGCACACCGCTGCCCTACACTTCAACAGCCTAGATCGGCTAAAAAAAAATAAAAGTTGATTTTTTTTTTCAAGTGTTTTCCATGCCAATGGCCTAATACTTGGTCACCATGCTTTCTACATGATATCCACCCTTTATTTGGAGCTGTCATGGCTCCATTTTGTAATTTGCAGAAATGTACTCCGTTACTGGAGGAGTACATTTCTGCAGATTACACTAGTCCTACACGGCTGGTTTCCAGGTTCCTGGATCACAAATTCACCTCATTTGTATGAATTTCTCCCGCAAATGGGGTAATTTGCATACAGGGGCTGAGTCCATGCAGGACTAGTGCAGAAGTGCTCAGGCACGCCCATACAGGTTATTCCTGGATCGCACGACAGACATATTGCCTGCCGGAGGTCCTGCACTAATCCTGAATGTCGTGCAAGGCTTACAGAATCTGGTATAAACATACCCCAAGATTCAGCAAGCCCTGCATGGTGTGCAGGATTAGTGTAAGCGGTAATATTTGCAATATGGCGGCCGAGTGATCCACGTACGTGCTCATTTGACATGCACGAGCGCTCTTGCACTAGTCCTGCACGTTCCCAGCCCCTGTATATAAATTAGCCCATTTGCAGGTGAAAACCATGTAAATGAGGTAAATCTGCTTTCCAGGAAGCTGGAATTAGACCGTGCAGGATTAGCATAATCTGCAGAAATGTACTTGGTTAGTAATGGAGTACATTTCTGCAAAATCCAAAATGGAGACATGAGAGCTCCAAATAAAGGCTGCATATTATTACGGAAGCATGCCAATGGCCAAGTATAAAGACACTGGCATTGCAAACAATACAAAAAATATAAAAATTAACTTTTAAATTTTTTTCTCTGATCTCGGCTGTTTAAGCATAGGGTAGCGGCGTGCAAACGCGATCGGAGGGAAATAAGAAAATAAACCTAAAATAAGCATTCTAAATAAAATAAGTATTCTGCCATGCAAGTCAATGGCAGGCAGAAGACAACTTGGCCAGTGAGTAGTGGTTGCTAAGGGGGAGGCTCAGTGTGAGACATGTAACTATGCATTAGCAGGTAATCCTATGCAATTGAGGGGAAGGATAGTGAATCCCAGTGTTCCCCAGCATGTGAGTCAGGTCCCAACAGTGTAAAAGTATGAATAGCTGGGTGCAAGACTAGGTGGTAGGTGACATCATGGGGGGTGTCAGGCATACTGTGAGCAGACTGGAACCCTGTGGCTCGGGTTTGCTCCTAGCTTAGCACAGCTAACCTAGGGGTTGTGTCTAAACCTGCCTAGCACACTTTACAAAGTGTAATTAGGTGTGCATGCTGTGCACCGGGTTTTACAGTTAGAAAAAAAGAAGTTAAACCAGGAAATAGCAGCAGTGTGCACATTTGAGCACTCTGTGTGGCACACACGGGCTTAAACAGGGAGGCAATAGGAAGGGAAAACAGCAGTAGGAAGGTAATCAAGGAGAACTAGCTTAGCTGGCAGGTGAAATGTATCAGAATCAGCCAATTACACAGGCAACAGACCAGACCAACCCAGCACACCACTATAAACTATGCAAACACCTTTCCCCCTTGTTTTTCCCCAAATCTCTGCATCACCAGTGTATATGAATGGGGAAATTTTACAAAATGAAAGCAAGAGAAAAATGTTAGGGGCTGCTTTTGCTATCATAAACCAGCATGTGTAAGAGGCTGAGGGTAGTGAGGATGTGAATGCTGATGACCAACCCACAGTGAAGAGGAGGGGAAGAGTGTACAGACCCAGGGAAACCTACCAGGGGCTACATGAGCTGGAGATAGCGGAGCACTATAGGGTAGACAGGGACTTCCTACAGCATATTGTTGAGCTGTGCCGGCCACACATCAGACACAGAATCAACAGAGGGGAGCCCATCCCACTGGAAACCAAGGTATGTGTAGGCTTAACAATACTAGCCACAGGTACCTTACAAAGATAAACTGTGGATATCATGGGGATCTCACAGGCATCAACATGCAGGGTACTCCACCAGTTCCTGGATGCCATGTCAGCACATGCCGGTGAGCACATATATTTCCTCTACTCCCGTGAGGCATTGGCCAGCAATATGCGTCTCTTCCACCAAATAACAGAATACCCTGAAGTAGTGGGTGCTAGGGACTGCATGCACATACACATAAAATCACCACTCCATGAGCAGGGCATGCTCTACATAAACTGCAAGGGCTTCCCCTCCATCAACTGGCAGGTCATGTGCAATGCCCAGTGCATTATAATGAATGTGCCTGCTGGAAGCCCTGGGACCTATCACGATTCCCACATCTGGCATCTGACACAGCTGTACCAGAGATTTGCCAGTGGGGACATCCCATACGGGCACCTAGTGGGGGATGCTGGTTATGCACTTCAGCCGTGGCTAATGACAGAAATGCACACACACCCAAACAAGAGCTCCATAACAAGGCACATGTACAAACAAGAATCATAATAGAGCATGTATTTGGGATGCGCAAGTCACGGTTCCGGTGCCTGGATACATCTGGTGAAGCCTTCTAGCTACATGTACCCAAATTTTCATGGTTTATGCCATGCTACACAATGTGATCCTGTGGAAGCAGCTGCAGCAGGAACAGCACGGGGCAATGCCAAACAGCCCCCCACCATTGCCAAGGCCAGTACAGACACAGGGTGACTCGGAGGAGGAACAATCTGAGCCTGCACCTGAAGGCAGAAAGAGGTGTGCCCAGTATGTCTTGGCTTTGGAAAAGAGGCAACACATAGTACACACACTGACACAGTAAGGACCCAGGGAATGACACCTCTCCCTGACTCGCACATACAGTAAAAGGGATGACAAATATGACAGTACCTGTGCTCAACCATGTATAGCGAGTGTACTATATGCATCCAACATAGGCAGCCCTCCAGCACCATCCGCAAGTCTGCCACACCCTCAAGGTAAGACAATCAACATACCAATTGCCAAATGGAGTAGAATGTGTTGTTACCTGTAGCTATGGTATGGATGTGAGCATGCAAGGGAATTGTGTGGCTGAATGTTATGGCAGCAGACAGTAGACACCCATAGTGACACCATGACATCTGTAACACATACTGGAGTCACCATAGTAGCCAATACTACACAGGGTGACAAAACCCACTGCAGGAAATGTGCTGTGCGACATGTGTGTTCATATGACCCACACATGCCAATCAGGACGTTTCACATACCCAACAACAGTCTCAGCCAGCAGAAAAGTTGTAGATAAACCCAAAAAAAGCCTGTCCCAGGGCCCCCGAATGATGGCTATGGTTAACCTCCCCCCTAGGCATTCACAGACAGACCACAGCAGGGCAGGCAATGGGATGTTAGTTCTGAAGGGTAGGAAGTCAGACGATAATATGTAGGGCAACCAAAGCCACAGTCCATTGTACACTGGTATGCCTCTAGTCAGCATGATAGTTAGCAATACAGAATGAAATAGAATATCTGACATACCAGTACAGTCATAGCAAATGTGTACAAGTTTCACATGTGCCCCCCACATCCTACATACTATACCTCATATCATGCTTTTCGGCCCCAAAACTCAGGCCAAACCAAAAAGGGAGGGGGAGTGTCCATATTCATCAAGGACACCCACACCTCCAGGTTAGTGGCAACACATGAAGCATCAGAGACCATCCAGGTGCAACTAAGCGTAGGCAAAACTGCTATACAACTGGTAGCATGTTACAGACCACTCTCCCAATCTCAGGAACCCCATTCAGCCTTCCTGAAGACATTGGAGGATATGAATGTCTCACCAAACACCATCAAATTGGGAGACTTCAACTACCCTAACATAGACTGGGTGCATTATTCTAGCCCAAACACCCTAGCCCAAAGGTTCCTGGAATTCATAAATTCAAATGCAATGGAACAGCTAGTCACCTCTAGATAATATACTAGACCTGATCATCACAAACATGGGGACAAAGTGCTCCACACAGGAAGTATACCCCTCACTAGTGAGATCTGACCACAAACTAATCACCCTGGATATACATATCCCACCTCCACCCCCAACACAAAAGACTACAGTGAAAAACTTCTCAAAAGCCGACTTTACACTTCTTAAAACTGAGATAGTATCCTTTAAGCCCACTGGGTCAGTGGAAACCACATTCCACAATGCAGAAACCTTCACAAATGCTTTCTACGGACATCTCCAAGAATGCATGGATCATGCAATCCCAAATAAAACCAAGACCCTCTCCACCAAGGGCAGGCGTCCTGTCTGGAGGACCCCAGCCATAAACAAATTGTATAACAAAAGAAGGAAGCTACTGCATGACAGAGCAAAATCCCATAAAGAGAAGGCATCTCTGATCAGCACTAGTAGAAAGCTACGTTCTCTCATAAAAACATCCAAGGCCAACTTTGAGAGAAAAATCGCTATGGACACTAAAGATAACCACAAAGCCTTCTTCAGCTATGTTAGAAACCTGGGCGGAAACCCTCAGATATGTTCAGAGTTAGTTCACAATGACAAAAAATACACTGAACCCACAGATATTGCCAACATTCTGGCAGACAGGTTCAGTGCAAATTTCTCCCCTCCCTCACCCCCAAAAGAAGAAATACTTATCCCAGCTGAATGCAACCTCCCTGTCATCTCAGATGTCCAGGTGAGAACCGCCCTCAGCAAAGCTAAAAACACAGCATCAATGGGACCTGACGGTATACCGGGTTGCGTGTTACGTGAACTCCAAGAGGAGCTAAACCTGCACATAAAAATGCTATTTAACCTTAGCCTTACTACAGGATATGTACCTGAACACTGGCGTACAGCAACAGTAGTCCCACTCCACAAAGGAGGCACCTCTACAGACCCTGGTAACTACTGCCCTATAAGCTTAACCAGCCTGGTCTGCAAAGCTATGGAAAGAATCATTATGGAACTCATAAACAGAGACATTGGGGACTTACAGACACTTGATCCCACCCAGTTCGGCTTTGCAAAGGGCAGATCCTGCCTTTTGAACCTGGTTGACTTTTTCGAAACAGTCACTAGAGCCATTGGCGAGGGAAAAGCAGTCCATACAGCCTACCTGGACTTGGCTAAAGCTTTCGACACAATACCCCACTCTGGCATCATAGACAAGCTCAACAGCTTAAATGTAAATCCATATGTCACAAGATGGGTGGCAAACTGGCTAAAGGATAGAACCCATAAAGTCAAAATCGCTGGAGCCATGTCAGACTCAAAGCCAATCACAAGTGGTGTCCCACAGGGCTCTGTCCTGGGACCCCTCTTGTTCAGCATTTATTTCTCAGATGTGAAAGCAAACATGGGAGGGTTGTGGCTGACAAAGTTTGCAGATGACTGCAAACTAGGCTCCATAGTCGATACACCAGCTGACACATACATCCTACAGAAAGGCCTCACTGAAATGGAAAACTGGTGCTGGAGTCATGGCCTTAAACTAAATGCCAAAAAATGTATAGTCATCCCCTTTGGGAAAAACAAAGTACCCACAAATTATCACATAGACAGTAACCCACTGAGTATGGAAAAAGTAATCAGAGACCTGGGGACCCAAGTCGATAGTAACCTCTCATTTGACACCCACATTGCCAAAGTGGTTAGAAAGACTTTCTACCTTGCCCACCTTATCATGAAGGGATTCACATCCAGATCAAAGGAGGTCATTGTACCCTATACTCCTCCCTTATCAGGCCCATGATTGAGTACAATGCCCCATTTGGTATGTACCTCACCCGGCACTTGCAACAACTAGAGAGACCCCAACAGTACCTCACCAAGAGGATCAAGGGTCTCCAACATATGTCATATGCTGCCAGACTAAATAAACTCCAGCTCTATTCAGTAGCATACCGCCTGCTCAGAGGTGATCTGTGCCTGACGTACAAGGCCATGTCCAATCAGAAATTGATGGACATGCTCCACCTCAAAAAATCCAAATCCATCAGAACCACGAGAGCTAAAGATTTAAACCTCAGCACTAATATGAATAGGACATGCTGGAGGGACAGATTCATAACTCAGAGGCTTCCCATACTCTGGAACAGAATCCCAGTTCATGTTAGGCAGAGCCACTCACTGACTCTTTTCAAGAGAAATCTTGACGAGTGGATGGGAGATCGTAGGTTTACCCTAGGGGTCATCTCTGTGTCACTACTAGACAGAGGCACAGTATTCTAAATCTACTCTGTACACGTTTGTACTATTACATGGGGTGGCGAAAGCCACATCACTATGGCTAGGCTTATAAATGCCCCAGGGCAGATAGCCTAGTACTAAACTATGAAACTATGAAACTATGATAACAGTCAGGTGTGCCCCCATTCCTGTGTTGAAATGTTGAAATAGTCAGGTATGCCACCCATCCTACATAGTGATGTAATAACAGTCAGGTGTGACACCCCACTCCTGTGTAGAAATGTAGAAACAGTCAGATGTGCCCCCTGCTATGCAGAAATGTAGTAACAGTTAAAGCCAAATGATCAATGGAGACCCTGCAGTGACAACATTTTACCTGTTGGTGTACAACACAAAGGTCAGCACTGCAGCACAAACTACCTAGACACGGTCCAAAAATGCAATATAGATGGGCATTCTGGGCATGCTCACACACTTAGAAAAATGAAGGCAATGTCAGTCTACAGCATACTGAAAGGTCATACTGGGGCATGCTCACACACTGGGCCATGACCGCAAAACGGTCCAAAAATTCAATATAAATGGCCATACTGGGCATGCTCACACACTTATGAAGGCAATGTCAGTCTACAGCATACTAAAAGGTCATACTGGGGCATGCTCACACACTGGGCCATGACCGCAAACACCAGTGGACCAGACATATCTGGCAGTTGCAGTTGTTAGAGCAGACACTTGTCAGTATGCATCACTCATGCCTTGCACACACAGTGGATAGGAATACAAACATATATGTCAGGATAACACACTACAATAAGCCAAAGGTAGACGTACATAGTTGTGTGGAAGAGGGTGACTGTGACAAGGAGCGATCCAGGCCTGTCCCACCCAGCACACAGCCAAAGGGCCCCAAACACATGAGGTAATAATGTCACTCACTGCAGATACTAGCCACCAGTATCTGTCAGCATTAGACACTATGTGGTGCATGTGCCAGCTGAGCAACATGACTGTACAAGAAAGTAGTCATATAGCAGCTGTATACATGTACCTGTGATATATGACCCCATGCGTGCCCGCATGTGGTGTGTCAACCCGTACATGAATGGGTTATGGCCCATGCACACACTGCCCTCCCCATAGCCCTACTATGACAAGCCTGCTGAGGTAATGCAATGTGAAATACACCTTTGGGAGAGCTGTAGCCCAGTAAGCTCTGTGGCACATCCCATAACTGTGTACTGCTGTAGGTTGATAAACTAGTTAGGTAGGAGTTCTAACCCCAGACTTTGTAAGTGTGTGTGTGTGTGTGTGTGTGTGTGTGTGTGTGTGTGTGTGTGTGTGTGTGTGTGTGTGTGTGTGTGTGTGTGTTAGCATGTGTGTCTGTCTCTGACTGTGTAGAGAGCAATACTTTTTAGGGTACTCACAATCCTTACAATTCATATACTCAACTTTGGCAAGGTTGCTGATGTCACCCATCTAGAAATACACCTCTGGGAAGATTCTAACCCAGTAATCTCCATAGTACGTCATGTTACTGTGTACTGCTGTAGTGTAATCAAGTAGTTACGTAGGTGTTCTAACTCCAGACTTGGTAGGTGTGTGTGTGTTTTTGTGCATGTCTGACTGTGTAGATAGCAATGATTTTAGGGTACTCACATTCCTTACAATTCATATACTCAACTTTGGCAAGGCTGCTGATGTCACCCACCTAGAAATACACCTCTGACAAGATTGTAGCCCAGTAATGTCTGCAGCACGTCCTGAAACTGCATACTGCTGCATTGTGATTTAGAACTGTGATAGCGTTCCATCCCCACCCATGTTGGTTGTGGACGTTTTGTGTGTGTTTCAATGTATTTGTATGGAGCAATGCATTATAGGCTAGTCACACTCAGTACATTTCAAATGGCCTACTTTGGCAATCCTGCTGATGTCATTCATTGTGAAATACACCTTTGGGTAAAGAGTACTCCAGTAATTCCTGTGGTGCGTCCTCTAACAGCTTCATGCTGTAGTGTGATATAGACCTTTGTCAGGGTTTCTATACCTGCACATGTTGGTTGTGGATGTTTTGTGTGTGTCTCACGGTCTGTGTAGGGAGCAATGCATTTTAGGCTAGTCACTTGCAGTACATTTCAAATGGCCTACTTTGGCAATCCTGCTGATGTCATTCATTGTGGAATACACCTTTGGGGAAGGAACACTCCAGTAATGTCCATGGCACATACTATAACTGTGTAGTGCTGTAGTGTAATAAACTATTTAGTTAGGGGTTCTACTCCCTGACATGACAGGTGTGTGTGTGCATGTGTGTGTGTGTTTGTAACTTTTGTCCTGTCTAGAGGTGGTTGTGAGTGTGTGGCACCTGTGGCCAATGGGGAGTTGGTTTTGCATATTTCTTATATGGTGGCCCTACTATATATCACAATGTCCACCATACAGGGATAACAGATGTGAAATAGCTGAGAGGCTGGGGTGCAAAGCCATACCCATACATGTGACATCAAGGCCAGGCATTCACAGTTAGCAACCCCAATATTACCTAGAGCACACTCTCAACCCATGTCTCATACACACACATGCCTAGGCAACAGCCAATATGTGGGTAGTACACTGCATATTGGCCACTGATAGTAACTATGGAGTGATAGCAGTGGGCTACAGAGGGCATGTCACAATGCCCATCTGTCCAATATACACGTACATGCAGACAGTGCATCTCCCCCACGTTTACCAATGGACACCTGCACCACCTATGGTGCCATCACATGTGACCCACAACAGCACTACTATGCCTGACAACATGCCCTGTATTGACAGATGCCACTGACACCAGGGAATGCTGTTAGCATGCTGTCAATGTAGGTGCAGGGTAAACCTGCTGCCCATTACCAGTTCCCACCACACGTGGGCAAGACTGGCACATCTGATGATAATCTGTGTTTACAACATGGGTCAGACACCCCAGGTACAGTTCCAGAAGTCACTGTACATGCATGTCGGAGGTGTGCACATCCCAGACACCATCCATGTCATGGACTAAGGAACACATACATGGCAAGGAATGTACAGCATTGGCCACACACAATAGTCACCCAGGTGACTAGATGGGGGATACAATGCCCACCTTTGTGGGCAAATGCAGAAACTACAACCCTGAGCCACAGTGCAGACCATTGTCATGTGGCCTGATGCCAATGTATACCCATCGCCTACCCTTGTATAGCCTGTTGGCACAGTCGACCACCACACACCCATGCAGACATGCACCCATGCATGTCAGTACTGGCACCCTGTGTGTTTGTGTGTTGTATGGTGCGTATGTTCACATCCACACTCACTACAACCCCCATGGGCATACTGAAGCATGGTATCTGATGTCAGACACCTCCTTATACCCTTTGCCCATACAACCTCAGTATGACCTATGTGGTGCATGTGATACATGCACAGTGATGTGTTGTGGCAATCCCACTTCTGATGAGTTGTACTCCTGGTCCTGTCTAGTGTGTCAATGTGTGTGTGTCCCTGTGAGAGTATGGCTGTGTTGACACTGGCACATGCATGTCACCTACTGTATAGCTACCGTATCCCTGTTGTAGGTGTCACTCACCATCACATATATGTTCTGAGTGCTGTACAGCAGGTGACCTATGTGGCACATCCAATAACTGCATCAAACTGTGATAGCACTACATAGTTGTCAGGAGTTTGATACCCTGTGCTGGTAGGTGAGTGACACAAACATGCTTCACTTTTACTCTCCCACCCTTCCCTGACATGTCTTTGCCTCTGTCTGCCTCTCCCACTCCCTCTCTGGTGAATGTGGAGACCTACATCTGCTTTGCTCAGGCAGCAGCATGTGTATTTTAAGTGATGCTCATGATCAGCTGATAGCCTCTGCACGAATCGCAGCCCTCTCCTAGCTGATTGCATGTGTAACAGCTGTGGTAACATTCCCATAGCCAATTGCATGGAAACACACTCCAATATTTAGAAACATCATGGTGGTGTTGGCCTTTTTCATTCACTGTGAGCAGGAACTAGATCTGTCGTTTGGCAAACAGCATCTCAGATGGATTGGGGATGGATCTCAGATGGATTGGGGATTTACCTCTAACAACATACACTGTGGAAAGAGGGGATGTGTCTGACCTGACTACAGACTAAGTGCTGCTATACTGCATTTGGAGTAATGTTGGTTTAACAGTGTTTGTGTGGATATGGCTGTTGTACATGTTTCAATACCTGCCATATCAGTTCCATTTTTATGAGGAATCCCCATCTGCAGGGTCATCTGCAGACTGGGCAGTGTTGTGCCTTTGGTTTCATGTGTTACCCATGGAGCATCTATCTGTGGACTGCAGACGGTAGTGTGAGGATTGCAGTCTGTAGCTGGTGAAAGCCGTGATAGTTACTGATGTCATATCCCTCACAGGACATATGTTGCAACAAACCCTGTCACAACAGTAAATGTATAAGGTTATCACAGTAACATGTCAATATTGGCCCAGTGTATGTGCTTACAGCCACACCTCTGTCAACCTTTGTACATATGTCATGCATGAAGTGGTGCATATGTGCTGTACACCATAATTAGTGTCATCATATCTGATAACAAGCCAGTGATATATCTGACAGCTACACATGTTATGTACAGTAGGGATTATATATCATGACATAATCTGGACATTCTGTGGATGTTTGTACAGTACTGTGGTATGTGTATTTATGGTGAATATTGACAGTGTGTGTATTGTTAGTATGTACTTTAGCCTGTGTACAGACTGTGGTAGATGTCATTGTTCTAGTTCCCCTCCTATCTGATGTCACATGCTGCTCCACTGTATTGGCATACATGTTTGTAGGGCCATACACACACATGACCAATACCACAGATGGCCACTGTGTAGCAGAGCAGTATATGTAGGGTCAGTCTGTGAGTGGCACATATGAGGATGGTGTAGAACAGATAGTCCATATAGGTTCATATGTTCATAGGTTGGTACTAGGCTATCGGCCCCAGGGCCTATACAAGCCTAGCCATAACAATTCCCTGGATATTTCTTCTCATAATATTTACTTCTCTGGACCCCTGTCTAGCAGGGCAACTGACATGATCCCCGGGGTGAATTTCCTATCTTCCATCCAATCATCAAGGTTCCTTTTGAAGAGGGCCATGTATGGACAGTCTATTCCAGAGTATGGGGAGTCTCTGGGTCAGGAACCTATCTCTCCAGCATGTTTTGTTCATTGCGATGACAAGGTTTAGATCCCTGGATCATGTGGCTCTGAGGGATTAGGATTTCTTTAAGTGGAGCATGCCCAGCAGCTCTGGGTTTGACATGGCCTTGTATGCTAAGCAGAGATCGCCTCTGAGTAGACAATATGCCACAGAGTATAGCTGGAGTTTTTTTAGACGGTCAGCATATGGCATCTGTGATTCTTTCAGTGAGGTATTTCTGTGGCCTTTCCAACTGTTGCAGATGTCTTGTGAGGTACATACCAAATGGGGCATTATACTCTATAATGGGTCTAACGAGGGATGAGTACAGTGGGACAATGACCTCCTTTTTTCTGGATGAAAAGCCCTTAGTGATGAGGTGTGCCACATAGAAGGATTTCCTGACTGTTGTGGCAATGTGGTTGTCAAAAGTGAGACCAGTGTCCACCTGTGTCCCTAAGTCTCTCATCACGCTTTCGATGTTTAGTGTACTGCCAGCTATGTGGTAATTCATGGGTACATGTTTTTTTTCCAAAGGGAATAACTATAAATTTCTTGACATTAAGCTTGAGCCCATGGCTCTGGCACCAGGCATCTGTTTCTGTAAGGCTCTTTTGCAGAATATCCACATCATTTGGGGATTCAGTAATGGCTCCCAGTTTGCAGTCATCTGCAAACTTTGTTAGCCAGAGTCGCTAAGTTTTGGCCTGTACTTCAGAGAAGTAGATGCCAAACAAGAGTGGTCCCATGACTGAACCCTGAGGTACTCCATTTGTCACTTGTCTGGAGCTGGATTTGGAGTCGGCTACTTTTACAGTCTGGGTTCTGTCAGTAAGCCAGTTGGCAAACCATCGAATGACATAGGGATTTATGCCCATATTATTAAGTTTATCTATGATTCCAGAGTGGGGGATGGTGTTGAAGGCCTTGGCAAGGTCCAGATAGGCTGTATAGTCCGCTTTACCCTCATCCACAGCTCTGGAGACTGATTCAAAGAAGTCAATCAGATTCAGGAGACAAGATCGGCCCTTCACAAACCCAAATTGGGTGGGGTCCAGTGTTTGAAGTTTGCCAATGTCTTTGTTTATAAGTTCCATGATAATGCGTTCCATGCCCCTGCAGATCAGGCTTGTCAGACTGATGGGACGGTAGTTCCCGGGATCCAAGGTGGATCCCCCCTTGTGGAGTGGGATAACTGTAGTTGTGTGCCACTCAATGGGCACGAAGCCTGAGGTGAGGCTGTGATTAAACATGACACTTAGGTGAGGTGCCAGTTCATTTTGTAGTTCATGTAGTACACAGCCTGGAATGCATCTGGCCCCATGGATGCTGTATTCTTAGCTTTGGAGAGTGTGGTTTCTCCCTGTGTGGCCATGATTACTGGAATTTGGCAATCTTTTGGTATTGAGATGGGCCCTTTAGGGGTTGTGAGGGGGTGAAGTTGGCACTAAATGGATCTGCCAGGATATTGGCAATATCCTTGGGATCAGCATATTTAATACATTCTGGGATTTTCCTCTTTTCTGCAACACTTTCTCCCTTATGTTATATATTTTGTTTATAGCAGGGGACCACCAGATTGGTTTCCTTTTATTGGAGAAGAACATCTTGGTTCTATTTGGGATGGCACGATTCATGCATGAATGGATGTGCTAGTACAGTGCCTTAGTGTAGGATTCTGCAGTCGAACTTTCAGATCCCATCTGCATGGGTGTGATGAAGTTTGTCACTTCTGACTTCAGTAGCATGAAGTTGGCTTTGGAGAAGTTTTTTTAAGGGGGCTTCCTTACTTGGGGGTGGGGGTGGGATGTGGGTGTCAAGGGTGATTTGCTTATGGTCAGACCTGACCAATGAGGGTGTGACCACTGGTTTGGAGCATCTATCTCCCATGTTGGTAATGACCAGGTCTAGGATATTGGAGACCCTGGTGGGACAATGGATTAGTTGATCCAGGGCATTGGAATTTAGGAATTCCAAGAACCTTTGGGAAAAGGAGTTGATACCCGAGTAGTTTTCCCAATTAATAGCAGGGTAGTTGAAATCATGCAGTATTAGGGTGTTTGGTTGTATCTTAATATATTCCAGTATGTTTAGAAAGGTGTAGTGAGAATCTTGGGGCATGGTGGGGGATCTGTAGCAAGCTACCATTTGGATTGCAGTCTTACCTAATGTTAGTTTTCACCTGGAGAATTTCAGATGCATTGTGTTGGGCAACTAGCCTGGTGGTGTGAATATCCTTGGTGAATATAGACACTCCTCCACCTTTAGTGTTACAGTCTTGGTTTTTCGGCCGAAAAGTGTGGTAAGAGTTGTAGCCTGGTATTGCAGGGGTGCTCTCTGGAGCCTTGAACCAGGTCTCAGTTACTGCACAGATATCAATGTTCTCCATTTTTAGGAGTGCCTCGACAGAGTGCATTTTGAGGTTTAGACTTCAAGCATTGAGTAGCATTACCTTCAGATTTATCATACTTGTATCTGTTATGATGGTGGTTTTATCCTTTGAACCTTGACTAAAAAGGCACTATAGGGGTGGCAAGAGCTTTAGCCAGTAACCTGAATCCCAGGGATGACAGGTGCAGACCATCTCTGGCAAATCATCGTAGTTTGTCGATCATGTCTTCCCAGGTAAACAGATACTGGATCACCTTTGAATGACACCAGAAGCTTAGCCAATTGTTGAAGTCAATCATTTTGCCCTTATACTGTTGTATCATTCTGGGCAAAGGCAGGATGCTACTCAGACTAGGGTCATACCTGCCTGGGCCACATGATCCGAGAGCTCTTCCATGTCTCTTTTCATGTAGTCCATGGAGGTACGCCTCAAGTCATTCACTCCAACATGGACAATGACAGAGTTGTATTTGTACTTGTTGTGGAGTGACCTGAGTGCATGCATTATGTGGCAGATCCTGGCACCCGACAGGCTGCTGACTGTAATTTTCTCCTTGGTCAGCCTGGTGAGTGGGACATAAGTGTGCCTGACTATAGAGTCACCTATGACTAAAGTGTTGTGTACATTGTCTTGTCTTAGGTGCTGTTGTTGGGTGGCACACTGGTGTTGTGAGCTATGTGTCACTTTGGTTGTCACTGGTGTTTATTTGTGTTTCAGCTTCGGAGGTCCTTGTTGCTTGGGCAGGTTAATGTTAAGGGCCTCCGCATATGTGGGTTTAGTGTTGCTATTTGTGGGTGTTGATGGTGAGGGTTTTGAAGGGCTATGAGTTGCTTGAGATGTATTGCAGGTGTTAACCCTCTCCTCTTGACTGTCTAGCACAATCTTGACCGGAGAGAGCTTTGCTTCCAGTCTGGCTATGCAAGTGCATCTCTAGCAGGTTGTAGTGTTGGGTGGTAGAAGGAGAGAATTGTCTGTGTACATGAGGCAGTTGCCGCATTGCCCCGATATGCCCAGATTCACCGGGTGGACAGGAGAAATCACTGGAAGCTGACCTTTGGACATGCCTGTTTAGGTGTTTTTTTTGTAAAGTATAAGAGCTGTTTTCCCTTACCTTTGCAAGGTACTTTGCAATTATAGGCTGTTTAGTGCCTATGATTAATTTCTCCTTATTGACAAGGAGAGTTGAGTGATTGTATCAGTTTCAGGCTTCCTAGTGCTGTAATATTATGCTAGCTTACCATATGTGGCTGTGGCTGTTTTCACATTGGTTGTGGTAATGCACTTTCACACAGGTGTATCTTACCCTGTGCTGTGACATCCCTGTTGAGCCTGCTATATATGCAGGTACATGTACATTCCCCCATAGGAGATGTAGGCCAGTGTTGAGCCAGTCTGCCTGTAGCCTGCACAGTGCATTGTTACATGCCATGCAGTTTAGTGTACTTACCCAGTGAGATGTCATGTGTGGATACTTGTCAGATGTACTGCTGCTAGGCCTCCCTTAACAGTCATGTGTGTCAGACAGAGCAGAGGGATGGTATACAGATTTATATCAATATCTAGTGGGTAGTATTTGGCCATGGCACCCCTCTACCAGTGGTCATTATGTGTCAGGCCAGACAGGGGTGTGTGAATGCATAACCTATTGTGGCAAATGTATACCAGTCGTTATGTGTTATACCCATCTACATGGCTGTCTACATCCATATTGTCAGGCATCCTACACATGTTTTGCACTAAGGGCTTATGTGTATACCTGTGGACTGTACAGAGTGTGTCAGAATTTCCACATATACTGGCCAATATCTCTGCTGCAGTCCACAGGGGCAGCACATGCTAGCAGTAGTACTTTACAATGATATCCTTAGGATGTCTGTCAGTAGCCATTGGCACACATGTTATAAGCAGATGTGACCTCCCACACACACCATGTCTGCGAAGACAATCCCAATGACAGTAGCAATAGTCTACTAATATACTTGCTATACATACCTGACATCCCCTTGCACTACGACTTTGGGACTATAGGAGTTGGGGTAGGGCTGCACATATACAAAAGAGGCTATATACATATTCTGAAAATATGCAAAATGAATTGATTGAATATAACTGTACTGTCAGCATAGGTCTCAACAAACTGAGACACAAAACAACATGCTGATGGATAGCATTACACAGAAATATGCATAATCACTAACAATATCAGAACAATACCACCATCTGTGTGTGATACTGACATACAATATGTGATTTTGAGTTATTTAGCTGTTCTGCATGAACATACTTGTACAACTGTAATGATTTCTCAGTAATCTGTAAGGGAAATCAAGGACACTTTCTTCAAAAATGACCACTGTTTGGAGGTGGTAAGAGAGACACTGTTACACATGTAGTTTAAATTATGAGCAATCTTGGCTAGCTGGGAGGTTTGCATGACACATACATATATTCCACACTCCACACTTGCAACAGTGTAACCCATGCCATCAATGTTGTCACTGAGCTGCGTATTTACTGGGTGCATCACAGCAGAATGCTACCCATGTCGTCAGAGTTGTTACTGAGCTCTGCATTTACTTGATGCATCACAGGAGAATGTAACCCATGCTGTGAATGTTGTCACTGAGCTGTGTATTTACTGAGTGCATCACAGGAGAATGTAACCCATGCTGTCAATGTTGTCAATGAACTGTGTATTTAATGTGTACATCACAGGAAAATGTAACCCATGCCATCAGTGCTGTCAATGAGATGTGTATTTACTGGGTGCATCACAGGAAGTGGTATCACACATGCATCTTGTAGAACAACTTGAAGGGAAGTCTGCACTGTCAACTCCTAATGGTTAAGCATAACAAAGAATACTTATGTATGACCAAAAAAAATGTGTGGACGCTCACTGTGGCAAAAGTGATACACTTGAGTAAATCATCCCTGGAAGATGTGTGTTGAGGTACATGGAAAATTGCACATTATACTCAATCTGTGGAGTGATGAGGGCTGAGAACAATGGTGCTATAATGTACTTTGATGTGGATGGCCTGTCCATATTCAGTAGTTGTGCTGTATACAAGGGATTTGTCACCACTGTGGACACATGTTGGGGTACGTTCCACTGACTACCTGAGTACTCGGTTCACTTACCACTTTGGCTGCTCATAGGGGTGTTCTGTCTATACTATAATTAGCCTGTGTATTTTCTTTCAGAAAAGGACTATTTATGCTTTTTGTTCATCTAGTGTGTCTCCATGACTCTGGCAACAATCATTTGTGTATGTTAATACTTTCTGCAGTATAACAGTAGTGTTCTGGGATTCAATAATTGTCCACAATTTGCAGTCATCCTCAAAGCTAGGTAGACAAAGGATCTAAGTTTGTCTTGACTTTTGAGACTCAAATATTGAACAGGAAAGGGCCTAGTATAGAACCCCAAGGTATGGATCTGGTCACTGGAGTCTTGCTAGAGGTGATTTCACACACTTTGACTTTATTGTGCCCTGTCTGTGATTCGGTGTCTACTCACTTGATGATGTAGATGTTTATGTCCAGTTGAGACACTTTCACTGTGATACCTCAGTGGAGATTTGTGTCAAATGCCTTGGCCAGGTCTAGTTATGAGGGTTGATAGTCTTTTCCTCATGCACACCCTTTTTGACTATTATTGAAGATGTCAACCAGATTTACCAGACATGATGTAGCCTTAATGATTCAAAAATGGGCTGGGTACACAGTCTGGAGATTATCTGTGTTCTTTTTGATAAGGTCTGTGAAGAATCTTTGGTCTTCATCACAGATGAGAGGCATGATTATGGGTTTATAATTCCCTGCATCAGTTGATGCCCCACTTTGTTCAGATATATGACTGTTTCTGTACAGCCTTCTGCTAGAGCATGGGCTTCCTAAAGGCTGTGTTTAAGTAGGGATCCAACTGTGTCTACTATGTCAGGGTTTAAGTTATTGCATAGATAATATGGGATGTTGACAAAGCCCAATTGTTCTGTCGTTTTAGCCTTAGAAAGTGCACAGGTGAGTTGCTTTCCTGAGAAAATAAACTGAGTAATGTTTGCATGTATACTTTGATTGAATGTCAGTGGGGACAGGGTGATGCATTTTGAGACAAACTGTCAGCTAGCAGATTGTCAATTTGCTCCATTTGAGTATGGGTGCTGACATCCACAAACAAGTCTGTGCTTAGTTGTATATTCCAAACAAAGTTCCCCTGCACGTGGGAAGTTGCACGGCAAAAATACTGAACAAGTTCAAAAAACGGAGCCAGCAACAAGTGAACCATGCAGTAAATAGTAGTTTATTATAAACTACTAAGACACCATTCCATATTTGGAAAAAACAGACCGGTTTCGGCCAACAAAAATCCTGGCCTACTTCAGTGAAATACAAAAAACATAATATGGTATGGTCTTATATAATGAATAAAAACATATCATTGGTTGACATTTACATATTAATTGGTGAACTCATGAATATTTATGAATAGTTACATCAGATAGACTGATAACAATATAACTAGAAAAACATATTGAAAATTCAATCAAAAACATTCATTAAGTCCTGGATTAAACAAAGCCCCAAGTTTTGTAATCCATTTTTTCTCCCTAGCATCAAGTTTCTTGTGCCAACCAGATTTGTGGGTTCGATCACCAATGAGTTTATCTATAATAATAAAATGGAATTGTGCTGTTGTATGTGTGAGTGTGTGTTTATATAGAGCATTGGTAGTTCTTTTACATTTAATATCACTAAGGTGTTCAGACATACGTAGCCTGAATGGTCTAGAAGTCTGACCTATATAAAATGCATGGCAACTACAACAAGCCATATAAATCGCCCAGTCTGTGTTACAGTTGGCAAAAAATCGAATATCAAAAACAATACTGCTATTTCTACTGGTAAATTCCTTGGACTTCAAAATATGTTTACAATTAACACAGTGTCCACAGGGAAAACATCCAATCAATCTATCGCCCAAAATAGTAGTTTGATATAACACAGGTAATCTGGACTCAGAATGATGTTTATAATGATTAAAATATCCTGCTAAATTTTTTCCTTTACGGAAAGAGAAAGAACAAGTGTTAGGAATTAGTGATTGAATCTTACTGTCAGCTTTTAGTATATTCCAATTATCTTTGACAATGTTAATAAATCTATTAGTATTCCTGCCAAACGTAGTAGTAAACCGAAGTATATTAGACAATGAAGATTTCTGTTTATATGTTAATACATTTTCCCTATTCAAACCACAGGCATGGTTCTGAGCCATAGTAACATATCCTGAGCTATAACCTCTGTTCATAAATCTTTTATGTAAATCCTGAGCATGATGTTTGAAACTAACATCTTCTGAACAATTACGTCTTATTCTAAGAAATTGTGATTTTGGAATGTTTTTGGCTATATGTTTTGGATGAAAGCTGGAGGCATGGAGTAGAGTATTATATTGGGGGAATTTCCTATAAACTTCAGTTTTAAGAGTGTCATCCTCATTTTTAGTGACCAGAACATCCAAAAAGGTAATGGATTTCTGGTCATAAGTAATGGTAAACTGAATTCCCCATTTGTTATCATTTAAATACTCCATAAATTCATGCAGATATCCAATATCTGATCTCCATACCATCCAGCAGTCATCCAAATATCTCCGCCAAATATCAATATCAGGCAGAAACAAGTTATGAGTATCATCATAAATCATGATTTCTTCTATATAAGCCATGAAAAGATCAGCATATATGGGGGCAAAAGAAGCCCCCATTGCTGTACCCTTGATCTGTAAATAACATTCCTGATCATAGAAAAAGACGTTTTTAGTTAGTACATGCTCAGTCAGATTTATGAGAAAAGTCTTGAAACCAGGTTGGTACAGGTTAGATTTATAAAGCCAATACTCAATGGCATCAAGACCAGCCCAATGGGGGATGTTAGTATATAATGAACTTACATCCAATGTGCATAGCCACCAATCCTGTTCTAATTGCATATCATTAGCTATGCTCAAAAATTGTGTCGTGTCTTGTATCCTAGATCTTACCCAAGGTAGAAGTGGTTTTAAATACCTGGTCAAAAATTGTGAGAGTGGCTCAGTAAGTGATCCTATGCCTGACACTATTGGCCTGCCTGGTGGATGTAAAGGATCTTTGTGTATCTTAGGCAGG
This sequence comes from Protopterus annectens, assembly GCF_019279795.1. NCBI lineage: Eukaryota > Metazoa > Chordata > Ceratodontiformes > Protopteridae > Protopterus > Protopterus annectens. The sequence continues at coordinate 1,640,305,246 of NC_056733.1, read as the reverse complement.
AAATAGATAGATTGTCTGGCAGGGTCAGTGATGGTTAGGTGTTGTAATGTTTTAGAAGTGATGATCCCATTATCAACCGCAGAATCTAGAAAATCATTAATTTGTTCACTAAAAACTGGTGTGGGATCAAGAGGCATTTTATTATAATATCGGGCATCACCCAATTGTTGATGAGCCTCATTATCATAATAATTCCAATCCATAACCACCACTGCCCCACCTTTATCAGCATGAAGAATTACCAATTCCTTATTTCTAACCAGTTCATCTAAGCTAGATATATCACTTTCAGTCATATTATTGGGCATTGGTTGTGAAGAATTATGCTGAAAGTGTAAATCACTGAGTACATTACGTAAAAAAAGACCAACAGAGGGATGCATAGGTGGTGTGAATGATGAAGCATGATATTTAAACACATCCAAGTGTTGCTGTTCCTCATCCCCCTTGTCCTGAAAAAATAATTTAAGATTAATAAGCCTGCAAAAAGAAAATAAATCTTGTGCAAAATTATCTTCAGGAACAAAAAAACCCAGGATAAAAGATAATCCTTTATTCAATAAAGATATTTGTTCAGATGTTAATACAATACTAGAGATGTTACAAACATTATTCACTTGTTCATTAATACTTCCATCAAATTTTGAAGACTTGTAACCTTTTTTGTGTTTCCTACCACCCCTCTTTGGCCTAAAGGGAATGTTTGATTACTACGTTACTACATTTGGGTGTAGGGGACCCCATGGTGTGTTGTGTATCCATGTCAGTCCCTGATGAGGTGTCATAATCAGTGGAATCTATAATGTTACCACGTCCTTTCAAAATGGAACACGGACGTTTCCTTTTGGAACTGGATGTGTTGATGTTTTGTACATTTTGAAATCTGACATGTCTAGTATGTTTGAATGGTTGTCCTTTCTGATAATCAGACAAATCACGTGAAAATTTTTTAAGTTTCCTTTCCTTAAGACTGGTGTCAAAATTCAACAGATCAGAGCTGAGTTTGGATAATAATGGAGGAAAAAAACTATCCTGCTGATACTGGTTACACTCCTCAATTAGTTGTAACACCTTAGAGTTTTCTTTGTCAACTATCCTAGTGTAATACTTGGACAAGGAGAGGACAAACTTCATAGAACATTCTTGTTGAATGGATGACCATTCTGTAGTAAGAATTTCATCGGGATCTGCCACCAATGGCTGAATCTTAACCCTCAGACCCCTAGGACAAATGTCCTTGGCCAAATAGGCTTTCAATAATTTAAGGTGCCAAACACCAGATCTAAGTGATCTCATATTTTTATTAAGATCATCAAATGATTTTTGACATAACTGTTCTGGCATCAAAGAATTGGAGTTCAAAGAGCCTTCAGAGTTCAAACCGATACCAAAAGGTGCCAGATCATCTTTGTCAGAAGATAGATCCAAAAATATTTTGTTTAAATCCATCATTAAAAAGATGTAATACTATATTATTATATTAGAAAACAACCACGCCCTGTGTCAAGATCAGCACTTAATGATATTAGAACAATAATGGCCTGAATATAATTTGTGCAAAAACATGCACTCTAAAGCCACGTTACACACAGGACTATAATGGCATAATGATGGTATAGTCAAACAAGGGATTAAAAATCCAAAATAGTATACACCTTATATGTCAGAAATAGATCCTAAGTGAGGCACCTTAAAAAAAAAAAATACTTATCATTATATTTTAAATGTCCAGGAGCCAAAATCAAAGACAGTGGTGGTCAGAACCCAGATGATATCCAACTCCAAGTATTAAGTAAGATTATATATATCTAATATAATATATTTCAAATATTAAAAATAATATAAGGAATATATATATATATGGTGCTAATAAAGGTTCAGTAACCAGCATCAAAAAATCAGGACAAAGCACTACTAACATAGTGTATATATATGGAAACTTGTTCCTATAAACTGATCATATTCGCTCAATAGGCTGACCACTAATCTCAAAGTAGAATGTTGAAAAAAACACTGCAAAATAACACTTAAAGCTAGATTATATGAGCCTTATAAATGATTGTCTATGGTACCCAAAATATAATTTAAATCATTAATCACAAATGTACACAATCATGAAATAGTATCAAAATAGGTAATATGATACTATGCTTAGTATAATTAAGAAATAGCGATCATGAAAACCCTCTATTTATTCCCTAAAAAGATGTCAAATAAAACATGCATCAAGTTCAATATAATTTAACCCTGAAAACAGTGATAGATACCAAACATCTGGAAAGGGAATATAAATGTGGCATAAATCAAATATACACCACAATTATTCCGAACAAATAACCAGCATCCAATTGTTTACTCCATTCATTCAAAAATAATATAAAGTTTACAAATGCCATAATGGGACCATATTTGTTCAGTAAGTCTTTATAGTAACTCTCCCTCCGCTCATAAATAAATTCAAAAGACAAAGGGAAAGGAAATATAAATCCCACATAAACCAAATGTATACAACAATTATTTCCAAACAAGTGTCCAGCTAACAATTAGTTCACTTAATTCATTTAGAAAAGTGATATGAAGTTCACAATGGCCATAAAAAGACTGTCTTTATTCAATGAGTCCTTATAGTAGCTTTCCCACTGCTCGTTGATAAATTCAGAAAGGCGATGTCCTGTATACAATCAGAAAAGACACGAGACACAGTTCCATCAGTAGAATACGTATTAAATATGCCCTCCGTAATGCAGCTTTGAGATAAACAGTCCATTCATGAAAAAAAAGGACCATGAAAAAAGTTCTCAAAGATGTTATGCTGAGATACAACTTCAGCAAAAAATAAATGCTGCTTCTGATGTAAAAATATAATTTAAAGGCAAAACGCTTGTTGGTAGTTGTCCATATAAGCCAGTATAGCATATTCACTTGTAAGCATACACCTTAGAAATATATTTTCACGCTTCTATTGTATAAATAACTAAACAGTCATTAGCAAGAAAATGGTTGTAGTTATCCGAACAAATCACCCCCATGATCCAAAAGAGCATACGCGGCGATAACAGCTTACCCAAAGAGATATTCTTACCAGCCCTTTAGGTCCAACTCACACATATAATTACGACATATGCTCAATTCCGTAATGGCAAAATTCACGTTGAATCACTGGATAAAACGCCAAAACGTATTCAGTACCTGGTCGTAATGTGTTGAAAACACATGGCATAAGAAATAAATCCTCGAAAACTTGACAAAAAGTTATAAAAAAGTAAATATCAACCCAAGAGAAAACGGCAAACACGCCAGCACAGCACACCATGAGGTCCCCAGCAGGAAATACGACAACGTGTATCCCAAACAAAGTTCCCCTGCACGTGGGAAGTTGCACGGCAAAAATACTGAACAAGTTCAAAAAACTGAGCCAGCAATAAGTGAACCATGCAGTAAATAGTAGTTTATTATAAACTACTAAGACACCATTCCATATTTGGAAAAAACAGACCGGTTTTGGCCAACAAAAATCCTGGCCTTCTTCAGTGAAATACAAAAAACAAAAATACAAAAAACATAATATGGTATGGTCTTATATAATGAATAAAAACATATCATTGGTTGACATTTACACCTTAGTGATATTAAATGTAAAAGAACTACCAATGCTCTATATAAACACACACTCACACATACAACAGCACAATTCCATTTTATTATTATAGATAAACTCATTGGTGATCGAACCCACAAATCTGGTTGGCACAAGAAACTTGATGCTAGGGAGAAAAAATGGATTACAAAACTTGGGGCTTTGTTTAATCCAGGACTTAATGAATGTTTTTGATTGAATTTTCAATATGTTTTTCTAGTTATATTGTTATCAGTCTATCTGATTTAACTATTCATAAATATTCATGAGTTCACCAATTAATATGTAAATGTCAACCAATGATATGTTTTTATTCATTATATAAGACCATACCATATTATGTTTTTTGTATTTCACTGAAGAAGGCCAGGATTTTTGTTGGCCGAAACCGGTCTGTTTTTTCCAAATATGGAATGGTGTCTTAGTAGTTTATAATAAACTACTATTTACTGCATGGTTCACTTGTTGCTGGCTCCGTTTTTTGAACTTAGTTGTATATTCCCCTTAATTTTTCATGCTTATTTAAATAAATGATTTGTGGCAACACATCCAAATACAACCTTGGTTATGCATCACATGCCACATAGTGGTAATGTTCACAAAGTCACACAACACTACCAATGGGATGTAATTACATCAATTGCACAACATGTGATTATATGTTTTTCATTGGAAAGCTGTGTATGAGCAACCTGATACCATATATGGGCACATTGCAAATGAGTTGGATGTGGCTCATGCAGAACAATTATTAACACAAATACTGATTGTCACACAATGCTGCTGGGGACACCTCAATAATCCTTGGGAATAGCAACACAATTGCACATTCAATGAATTCTACATTGCTGCAATTGAATCAAAAAGTGTGATATGTTTGTGTATATCACAGCATTGTAACATACAGTTGAAACACATCTGTTCATGCAATCAGTATGACTTTATATTGATGTACGTCACAGAACATTTAACGATGACAAGTATACACATACACATGTGCCATGCTGCAAGTGTTGCTATGATAGTTGAATGAGAACTGCATAGAATGTGATATGCTCCACTACAAAAACACATGGCTTACTAAGGCAACAGCATACAAGGTATCATTCCATGTCAATAGATCTAAGGAGGCATTTTACTACAGCTGTTATGGAAGGAAAATGTAATTAAATGGCAGTGGCCATCAATACATTACCTCACATCACAGATTATAATACCCTCTTGTAGAGCTGCTGTACATCCACACCTCAACATAACAAATGTGGATGACAGCAGCATTGATATGTAACATGTTCATGGGGCACAGAACAGTACTAGGCTAACAGCAAACATCACATAAAATCATAGCCATTATTATACCATTTAAAAAAATCACTATATCTATATGATGGCAAATAGTAAGGCTATGTGCATTTTCATTTGATTGCATTGCATATTAGAACTGCTACTTAACTATCTACAAAACACAGTCCTTAATGCAAGCACCACAGCACAAGTCTGACCTTTACAATGCTGCTAGACAATTTATACTGTATGACATCATCATCGTATGTTTGGGAGATTATGTTAAGAGGAGGAGGAAGAAAAAAGGAGGGAAAAGCGATGGATGCCTTAAAGGAGTTTCTCTTTTAATTCCCAGACAACATTGCATCACCTTCATACTCAGCACAAGTGTGGACAGAGGAAGTTATCTGCAGCTTCAGCCATTTATCTGAACTTTAGTGCCTAAAGAACTACTGTAAGTAGAAATCAATGTCTGCCCTATACTCCATTCTCATGAGTTCTAACTTGCAGAAGATTTCTTTGATGGTTAGCTTTAAAAGTTTGTCTGCTATAAATTGACTATCTCAGTCATACTGCAAATAACTGACTTTATAAAACTCTTTTGTTCTTGGCATTTTATTTTTGGTAATGCATGGTATTCTTCCCCAGTTCTGCGTTTTATATATATAGTATTGTATCTCTATTTGCTTTTTTTCTAATTTTTATATGTAATGTGAACATTTGAATCTAGAAAAAAAGAAGGTAGAAGTTAAGAAAAAGGAAATGGGAAAAGGAGAAAGGAATTATGAAAGAAAAAAAAGAGAAAACGCCTTTAACACTTATATTTACATTTTGTCTGTAGATCTTATATTCACATTTTTTTCTTATTGTATCTAAGCTGTTGCATTGTATCCATACTATGGTTTATATTTGTAATTTATAACCACAGAAGAAGGCAGGTGCCCCAACGTTCACTAGTAATCACAAAAAAGCACCAGAATCCAGAAAAAGTGACATGAACAGTTTAATTCACTAACGCTGAAACTTCACAACACGTTTTCGTCCTTGACTTCATCAGTTACCAGCACTCTTGGTGCACTCATCTTAAATACATTAACTAATTAATGGTAGCCAATGACAAACAAATTGATTAATTAGATTTAGTTAAAAGCACATACACATATATATACACACACAGATTATACTTCCTAAAACCACCATAAAATTCATACCCTATATTAAACCACATATACAAAACATGAATGTTTTTGAATATAAATTTAAATATATAAAAATGAACCTTAAATAAAACTATGACATTATGTTCTAAAAAAATTTTTTTGTAATGACAATATTTGTTAATATAATATAAAAATCCTATAATTTAGCAGATCTCAATTTTAAAACTGGCTTGAGTGAAATCATGTCATTGAGACCTGGTTTTCTATTTGCTTTTAAAACAATTTGCCAAAATAGTTATCTGTATTCCACCAGTGTTTCCCAATTCCCCCCTCTAGGGTCAACCAGCACACATTCTAACACAAAAAATCTAAATGTAGCTAGTTTACATGTAATGGTATGCTTGTATAATGCATTGTTTTCTTTTTTGGTCCTGATGTCATATAAATGTTCATAGATTATTTGCTTTAACATTCTCTCACTCTTCCCTATGTAAAATGAATCACACTTTGTACAGGTAGCTAAATATATTATACCCTTGGTGTTACAGTTAACATATGTTCCTAGAGTTAATGTCCTTTGTCTAATAGGTAAGTCTAATGTATGTCCAACATTAAGATGTTTACAATAACTGCAACTTCCACATTTAAATAAACCTACTTTTTTCCTAGTAGCTTTCCCAAACAATTTTTCAGTTGTACCTCTCTCCAAAATATTCTTAATGTTAGTACCCCTTCTATAGGTGAATTTCAGTTCCTTATCAAAAATACAGTGTAAGTCAGATAGTCTAGCAAAGTTGTTCCATTCCCTATTAACAATTCTTTTTACCAGTCCTGACTGACCATCATAGGTTGTTGTGATACCAGATTCAAAATCCACGCCATTATTTAGGTTGTTTGAATCTTGTCTATCAAATACTCCTCTTATACCTAAAATAGGTGCAAATTTTCCTCCTCTTTCCCTAGTAACTTCACTGTATATTTGATCAAAAAGTTCACTCGGGTAACCCCTATTTAAAAATAACCTTTTCAAAAATCCACATTCATTAAAATAAGTAGTGTCTTCAGAGGTCATTCTACTAAGACGAACTAATTGACCTTTAACTACACTTCTCTTCTGGTGGGGTGAATGTGAACTAGTAAAATGTAAGTATGAGTTTGAAAAAGTCTCCTTTCTAAAAATCCTTGAACTGAAACCATCCTTAGTCTTAGTAATATTAACATCTAAATAATTCAACATTTGGGAATCATATTTGTATATGAATTTTAAAAAATCAGTAGTGTTATTTACGGATTCTAAAAACAAATTAAAATCATCATTATTGCCTTTCCATAAAAAACATAAGTCATCTAAAAACCTATCATAGAATGTCCAAAATCTACTAAAAACCAAAGTTAATATAAAGGTGTTTTCCCAGTATGACATAATAATATTGGCATAAGTAGGAGCACAATGTGCCCCCATAGCAACCCCCTTACATTGTTTGAAGTATTCACCTTCAAAAAAAATATAATTATTTTTTAATACCACCTCCATTAATACCAAAATTGTTCTGAACTCATTATGAGTAATTCCTGAAAATCCTATTAACATTTCTTTGAACCATTCTAGGCCTATATTGTGGGGAATACTAGTGAACAAATCAACCACATCCAGAGTAACAAAAATCAAACCTTCAGAAAATAAAGATTTGTCCAATTTTCTAAGAAGATCCCAGGAATACTGAAGTATGTGGGTGTTGTTCTTAAGTACTTTCTTTACCTTACAATCTATGTATTTTGCTAGAGGGGCTGTGATAGAAACTTCTGCAGAAACTATTGGTCTCAAAGGTGGGTCATCTATATCTTTGTGTACTTTCGGTATACCAAAAATAGAAGGAACATTCGGTTTTTCAACATATAAAAATTTGTGTGTCTCCAAATCTATTAGTCCTTCTGTTAGTAAATCATTCACCATCATATGTATTTTATTGTATGCCACGTTTATTTCATTGATAGATACCCTAGTGTATTTAGTAGAGTCACTTAAAATCTCCTGCATTTTACCTTCATATATAATGTGGTCCATAAGTACCACCCCCCACCTTTGTCAGGTTTCATAACTCTTAAAGTTTTGTTGTTGCTAATTAATTTAAGGGTTTCGTGCTCAACCTGAGTTAAGTTGGATTGCATATTATATGTCTTGAGTGACTTCCTTAGTTTGTTTTCTAATACTACTTCAAAATTCTTTAGTTGTGGGTGCAATGGCGGGTTAAACATACTTTTACGAACTAGTTTACCCTCACTAAGTGTTTTTTTGTTACCATTAAAAAGTATTTCTAGGTTTTTCTTTCTAATAAATAACTTAATGTCAATTAAAAGCTTAAAAATATTGGTTCTCTGTTTGGGTATGAAACCAAAGCCTTTAGAAAACAAGTCAAAAAAGGTTTTATTCACAGTGGTGCTAGAATAGTTAAAAATGTTAAAATCATTGAATGTCCATTTATGCCCATCATTGCAAATATTTAATTCTTCCACCCCATGTGATTCCTCGCTGGTGTAAGCAGTCCTACCAACTGTGTCAGTTGGCCAATGAGCTTATGAAGCACTCCAATCTCGCTGCTCTTGTTGTTGCTGTCTATAGCCACAAAGCCTGGAAATCCTTCGAAAAAAGCAACAAATAACCACAGAAGAAGGCAGGTGCCCCAACGTTCACTTAGTAATCACAAAAAAAGCACCAGAAAGAAAAACCTAGAAATACTTTTTAATGGTAACAAAAAAACACTTAGTGAGGGTAAACTAGTTCGTAAAAGTATGTTTAACCCACCATTGCACCCAGAACTAAAGAATTTTGAAGTAGTATTGGAAAACGAACTAAGGAAGTCACTCAAGACATATAATGTGCAATCCAACATAACTCAGGTTGAGCACGAAACCCTTAAATTAATTAGCAGCAACAAAAATTTAAGGGTTATGAAACCTGACAAAGGTGGGGGGGGGTGGTACTTAAGGACCACATTATATATGAAGGTAAAATGCAGGAGATTTTAAGTGACTCTACTAAATACACTAGGGTATCTATCAATGAAATAAATGTGACATACAATAAAATACATATGATGGGGAATAATTTACTAACAGAAGGACTAATAGATTTAGAGACACACAAATTTTTATATGTTGAAAAAACGAAGGTTCCTTCTATTTTTGGTATACCGAAAGTACACAAAGATATAGATGACCCACCTTTGAGACCAATAGTTTCTGCAGAAGGTTCTACAACAGCCCCTCTAGCAAAATACATAGATTGTAAGGTAAAGAAAGTACTTAAGAACAACACCCACATACTTCAGGATTCCTGGGATCTTCTTAGAAAATTGGACAAATCTTTATTTTCTGATGGTTTGATTTTTGTTACTCTGGATGTGGTTGATTTGTTCACTAGTATTCCCCATGATATAGGCCTAGAATGGTTCGAAGAAATGTTATTAGGATTTTCAGGAATTACTCATAATGAGTTCAGAACAATTTTGGTATTAATGGAGGTGGTATTAAAAAATAATTATATATTTTTTGAAGGTGAATACTTCAAACAATGTAAAGGGGTTGCTATGGGGGCACATTGTGCTCCTACTTATGCCAATATTATTATGTCATACTGGGAAAACACCTTTATATTAACTTCGGTTTTTAGTAGATTTTGGACATTCTATGGTAGGTTTTTAGATGACTTATGTTTTTTATGGAAAGGCAATAATGATGATTTTAATTTGTTTTTAGAATTCGTAAATAACACTATTGATTTGTTAAAATTCACATACAAATATGATACCCAAATGTTGAATTATTTAGATGTTAATATTACTAAGACTAAGGATGGTTTCAGTTCAAGGATTTTTAGAAAGGAGACTTTTTCAAACTCATACTTACATTTTACTAGTTCACATCCACCCCACCAGAAGAGAAGTGTAGTTAAAGGTCAATTAGTTTGTCTTAGTAGAATGACCTCTGAAGACACTACTTATTTTAATGAATGTGGATTTTTGAAAAGGTTATTTTTAAATAGGGGTTACCTGAGTGAGCTTTTTGATCAAATATGCAGTGAAGTTACTAGGGAAAGAGGAGGAAAATTTGCACCTATTTTAGGTATAAGAGGAGTATTTGATAGACAAGATTCAAACAACCTAAATAATGGCGTGGATTTTGAATCTGGTATCACAACAACCTATGATGGTCAGTCAGGACTGGTAAAAAGAATTGTTAATAGGGAATGGAATAACTTTGCTAGACTATCTGACTTACACTGTATTTTTGATAAGGAACTGAAATTCACCTATAGGAGGGGTACTAACATTAAGAATATTTTGGAGAGAGGTACAACTGAAAAATTGTTTGGGAAAGCTACTAGGAAAAAAGTAGGTTTATTTAAATGTGGAAGTTGCAGTTATTGTAAACATCTTAATGTTGGACAAACATTAAACTTACCTATTAGACAAAGGACATTAACTCTAGGAACATATGTTAACTGTAACACCAAGGGTATAATATATTTAGCTACCTGTACAAAGTGTGATTCATTTTACATAGGGAAGAGTGAGAGAATGTTAAAGCAAATAATCTATGAACATTTATATGACATCAGGACCAACAAAGAAAACAATGCATTATACAAGCATACCATTACATGTAAACTAGCTACATTTAGATTTTTTGTGTTAGAATGTGTGCCGGTTGACCCTAGAGGGGGGAATTGGGAAACACTGGTGGAATACAGAGAACTATTTTGGCAAATTGTTTTAGAAGCAAATAGAAAACCAGGTCTCAATGACATGATTTCACTCAAGCCAGTTTTAAAATTGAGATCTGCTAAATTATAGGATTTTTATATTATTTTAACAAATATTGTCATTACAAAAAAAATTTTTTTAGAACATAATGTCATAGTTTTATTTAAGGTTCATTTTTATATATTTAAATTTATATTCACAAGCATTCAAGTTTTGGATATGTGGTTTATTATAGGGTATGAATTTTATGGTGGTTTTAGGAAGTATAATCTGTGTGTGTATACATATGTGTATGTGCTTTTAACTAACTCTAATTAATCAATTTGTTTGTCATTGGCTACCATTAATTAGTTAATGTATTTAAGATGAGTGCACTAAGAGTGTTGGTATCTGATGAAGTCAAGGACGAAAACGTGTTGTGAAGTTTCAGTGTTAGTGAATTAAACTGTTCGTGGTCACTTTTCCTGGATTCTGGTGCTTTTTTTGTGATTTATATTTGTAATTTATTTTGGGGTTGGCAGATTTTGCTGAGAGGTGCACTTAGTTTAATAATTAATGACTAGTAGCACTAACCTAAAGCCCCTCCTTATACTAAGCTTAAGGTATCTCATTTCATGCACTCTCCCGTAAGGGTCTGGAGTTACCATGGGAGTTAGTCTTCATATGACAGCAGACTTCTTCTTGATATGCGTACAAAGGTGCCTAAAGAAATACATTTCTCTCATTGTTGCAACACATTACAGCCCTGAACCATTTTCACGTTCAGCCCATCTTATTTATATATAAATAAGACAATTATGCTCACTGTTTACATTGCTTACTAGATAACCCTCATACGTGATCGAACAACAAGATTATCTATTGACCAGATTAACACTAAATCAGACAGACTGTTTGAACCATGTAGTATACATATGCAAACAGTAGGATGTGATAGCCTTTTCTTTAGTTGTAACTCCTCAAGTTTTTTGTCTGCAGTAAGTTACCTGCCTTATCCATTCAGTACTGCTTGGTTTGCCACAATTATAGTTCCAAGACTTATTGTGTAACATCCTTGGCTATTTTGTGCCAATAGCAAATGTAGCAGTGGCATGTCTGCTGCCCCCCTTCATGTCATATTACCTACACATTTGTGTTGTTTTAATTATGGGGGTATAGATGTGTATGTTTTACGTGCTGTTTTATAACTGGATGCTTACATATATAGATAATTACATATATACATACAGACGCTTATTTACACACATGCACAAATGCTTTCATATAGTTATACTCACACACAAATGGTAATGCTCATACATATGCATGCTTAATCACATCCATAAGGGGATTATTGTATATAGCTCAGTTTATGTAAACTTCCAATTAAAATATAAGAGCAATTACATGAAATTGTAGTAAAAATGGGCTCTCCTTTTGCTTCATGTGATAATATACCACCTATATGTTACTCAGTACATAAGTAATTCTAAATTGTAAACTGTACAGCTCACAAAGTGTTGTGTAAGAAGTGTGGCTGGAAGTTCTACAACTATCCTATGATCCCCCTCTTTTCTTCCTTATCCCCAGAACCCATAACTAGGTCATGTTACAATAATCTCTCTATATGGAAAGGCCATAAGACTGCTGCAAACCATAATCTGTTTCAAAACTTGTTTAATGCTCTTTTAATCTGTGTTCATTTTACAGTTCGACCTTCACTGTATATCTACTAATATTTAATGCTATTCAGTTTGTAATGGTATCCAACAACTAATACAAGTTAACTATTTACATATTTATAATCAGGAACCTCCCCAACTACCTGTCTCCATCGGTGTTCCACAAGGATCCATTCTTGGACCCCTACTCTTCTCTGTTTTCACCAATAATCTAGCCTCTGCCACCAAACATGGCACACTCATACAATACGCAGATGACTCAACCATCATCTGCTCAGCCCAGTCCCTACCCAAACTGCAAAAAGTCACACAGGAAGCCTTTTCTTCTGTTGAAACTTGGTTGTCCGATGCCCAATTAATACTCAACCCAAACAAAACTAAACTACTCATCTTCCAACCCACAAACATACTCAAAACAACTCCAACTTTAACATCACAGCAGAAGACAACACCACTATATACCCAACTGAACACACCAAATTGCTAGGAGTGGAAATAGACAATAAACTAAACTTTGACATTCACATATACATGACCATAAAAAAAGTCCACAAAAAAACTAGCGTTATACAGAAATAAGCAACTTCTCACCAAAGCAGCAAAGATTTCAATAGCAAATTCCCACCTTATCTCCACCCTACTTTATGCCTCTCCAATATATATCAACCTAAAGCAATGCAATCTAAACAAGCTAGAGACCTGCTACAACAAAATCACCAAATTCGCCACAGGGACATCCTACCATAGTCACCACTGTCTCTCACTTGCTGAACTGGGCTGGCTTGAACTCTCTCACCTCCTTCAATAGTATCAACTCTCACTCGCCCACAAACTAGTAAACCATCCACTAAATGTCCCATTCCTCCAGAATCTACTCCAACCCTATCGCACCACCAGACCACTAAGATCTAGCAACAAAAATCACTTGCAGACAACTCTGCTGGTGAAGCACTATTCTCTTGCACCATAGCCAAATTATGGAACTCCCTCCCACCCACAATTACCTCCATACCATCATGCAGCCACTTCAAAACTTTACTAAAAGTACACCTAAAAACATGCTGGCTATGCCCTTGCAACTCCCACTCTACAATCACCCACCCCATCCAACCACTACCTTTCTTTCCACTCCACTAACTACCTTGATTATAGCAAGCTCAGATGCTCATAAGCCTAGTACTTATTATACAGCAGGAACTTCTTATTGTAACATTTGCTAATGTCTGTTATGTACTTCACAGATAAAGATTCTAGTTGTCTACTGATGTACTATGTTCTTCATCTGTAACTATGTTGTAAGTAACTGCTATGCTATATTGTTAATCACTATGTAATCCAATGTAACTACTGTCTGTTTATTTTAACTGTGGAGCTTTTCTCCCTGGGCCTCCACTGAAAATAGACCTACATCCAGTCGGACACTCCCAGTCAACAAATGTAAATAAATAAATAAAACTGTACTTGTTTACGATATGCTCTAAATGAAGATGTCATCCACTGGGTACTGGAAAAAGTAATATTCTACTATGGTCTGAGCCTCTTAGCATGTTTGTGTGATGGAAAGCAAAATATGCAACAATGTATCTTTTTTGAAATTAACAGTGTCTGCTTAGTGTCTGTGGCATTACGCCATGTTTGAACATAGGTTAGCAATGCACAAACAAGACAGGTAAAGCTCAACATGCATTATTATTGTAAAGTGTGTATTAAATTTTATCATTAAAAGAAAAAAATGTGGGACTTGAACCATGATCTACATATGCTATGCGCTGTGTGCTTCATCGTGTTTACCAGACATGTAGTCTATAGTGCATTTTGTAACACTGTTCTTAATGTATGATTAAAATACATGACAGTGAAAGACATACTTCAGCAAAGGCAAACAAGTTTGGCTATTATTGAAAAAAAATGATAAATGTGTGCTGTTTACTTCCATTGGCACTTACGTATTATTGCATCCAGATGTTTGACATCCTGTAATTCGTAATGGTTTTGATAAATTACTTTAGCTGTAAGGAAAAATGAGTGTGCACACCGCATATTACTACTGTACCACATCACTTTGGAAACAGGCGCAGGAATAAGACACACAAGCCAGAGGTTGTCAAACAATTGCCAGCAGACATTTTGCATTCAGCACGCTTTTCAAAACACGCATCTTGTAGAACAACTTGAAGGGAAGTCTGCTCTGTCCACTCCTAATGGTTAAGCACAACAAAGAATACTTATGTATGACCAAAAAATGTGTGGACGCTCACTGTGGCAAAAGTGATACACTTGAGTAAATTATCCCTGGAAAATGTGTGTTGAGGTACATGGAAAAGTGCACATTGTACTAAATCAGTGGAGTGATGAGGGCTGAGAACAATGGTGCTATAATGTCCTTTGATGTGGATGGCCTGTCATATTCAGTAGTTGTGCTGTATACAAGGGATTTGTCACCACTGTGGACACATGTTGGGGTACGTTCCACTGACTACCCGAATACTCGGTTCACTTACCACTTTGGCTGCTCATAGGAGTGTTCTGTCTATACTATAATTAGCCTGTGTATTTTTTTTCAAAAAAGGACTATTTATGCTTTTTGTTCATCTAGTGTGCCTCCATGACTCTGGCAACAATCATCTGTGTATATTAATACTTTCTGCAGTATATCAGTAGTGTTCTGGGATTCAATAATTGTTCACAATTTGCAGTCATCCTCAAAGCTAGGTAGACAAAGGATCTAAGTTTGTCTTGACTTTTGAGACTCAAATATTGAACAGGAAAGGGCCTAGTATAGAACCCTGAGGTATGGACCGGGTCGCTGGAATCTTGCTAGAGGTGATTTCACACACCTTGACTTTATTGTGCCCTGTCTGTGATTCGGTTTCTACTCACTTGATGATGTAGATGTTTATGTCGACTTGTGACAGTTTCACTGAGATACCTCAGTGGATATTTGTGTCAAATGCCTTGGCCAGGTCAAGTTATGTGGGTTGATAGACTTTTCCTCATGCACACCCTTTTTGACTATTCTTGAAGATGTCAACCAGATTTAACAGACATGATGTAGCCTTACTGATTCAAAAATGGACTGGGTGCACAGTCGGGAGATTATCTGTGTTCTTTTTGATAAGGTCTGTGATGAATCTTTGGTCTTCATCACAGATGATGAGAGGCAGGATTATGGATCTATAATTTCCTGCATCAGATGATGCCCCACTTTGTTCAGATAGATGACTGTTGTTGTACAACCTTCTGCCAGAGCATGGGCTTCCTAAAGGCTGTGTTTAAGTAGGGATCCAACTGTGTCTGTTATGTCAGGGTTTAAGTTATTGTATAGATAATATGGGATGTTGTCAAGGCCCACTTGTTCTGTCTTTTTAGCCTTAGAAAGTGCACATGTGAGTTGTTTTCCTGAGAAAATAAACTGAGTAATGTTTGCATGTATACTTTGACTGATTGCCAGTGGGGACAGGGGATGCATTTTGAGACAAACTGTCAGCTAGCAGATTGTCTATTTACTCCATTTGAGTATGGGTGGTGACATCCACAAACAAGTCTGTGCTTAGTTGTATATTCCCCTTAATATTTCATGCTTATTTAAATAAATGATTTGTGACAACACATCCAAATAAAACCTTGGTTATGCATCACATGCCACATAGTGGTAATGTTCACAAAGTCATACAACTCTACCAATGGCATGTAATTGCATCAATTGCACAACATGTGATTATATGTTTTCATTGGAAAGCTGTGTATGAGCAGCCTGATACCATATATGGGCACATTGCAAATGAGTTGGATGTGGCTCATGCAGAACAATTATTAAGGCAAATACTGACTGTCACACAATGCTGCTGGGGACACCTCAATAATCCTTGGGAATAGCAACTCAATTGCACATTCAATGAATTCTACAATGTTGCAGTTGAATCAAAAAGTGTGATATGTTTGTGTATATCACAGCATTACAACATGCAGTTGAAACAGGACTTATCTGTTCATGCAATCAATATGACTTTATATTGATGTATGTCACAGAACATTTAACGATGGCAAGTATACACATACACACATGTGCCATGCTGCAAGTGTTGCTATGATAGTTGAATGAGAACTGCATAGAATGTGATATGCTCCACTACAAAATCACATGGTTTACTAAGGCAGCAGCATACATGGTATCATCCCATGTCAATTGATCTAAGGAGGCATTTTACTACAGCTGTTATGGAAGGAACATATAATTAAATGGCAGTGGCCATCAATACATTTCCTCACATCACAGATTGTAATACCCTTTTTTAGAGCTACTGTACATCCACACCTCAACATAACAAATGTGGATGACAGCAGCACTGACATGTAACATGTTCATGGGGCACAGGACAGTACTAGGCTAACAGCGAACATCACATAAAATCATAGCCATTATTATACCATTTAAAAAAAAATCACTATATCTATATGATGGCAAATAGTAGGGCTATGTGCATTTTCATTTGATTGCATTGCATATTAGAACTGCTACTTAACTATCTACAAAACACAGTACTTAATGCAAACACCACAGCACAAGTCTGACCTTTACAATGCTGCTAGACAATTTATACTGTATGACATCATCATCATATGTTTGGGAGATGACGTTAAGCCGGGGAGGAAGAAAAGAGGAGGAAAAGTGATGGATGCCTTAAAGGAGCTTTTCTTTTAATTCCCAGACAACATTACATCACCTTCATACTCAGCACAAGCATGGACAGAGGATGTTATCTGCAGCTTCAGCCATTTATCTGAACTTTAGTGCCTACAGAACTACTGTAAGTTGGAATCAACATCTGCCCTGTACTCCATTCTCATGAGTTCTAACTTGCAGAAGATTTCTTTAATGGTTAGCTTTAAAAGGTTGTTTGGCTATAAATTGACTATCTCAATCATACTGCAAATAACTGACTTTATAAAACTCTTTTGTTCTTGGCATTTTATTTTTGGTAATGTACGGTATCCTTCCCCAGTTCTGCATTATATATATATAGTATTGTATCTCTATTTGCTTTTTGCCTAATTTTTATATGTAATGTGAACATTTGAAACTAGAAAAAAAAGAAGGTGGAAGTTAAGAAAAAGGAAATGGGGAAAGGAGAAAGGAATGATGAAAGAAAAAAAATAGAAAAAGCCTTTAACTCTTATATCTACATTTTGTCTGTAGATCTTATATTCACATTTTTTCTTATTGTATCTAAGCTGTTGCATTGTATTCATACTATGGTTTATGCTTGTAATTTATTTTGGATTTGGCAGATTTTGTTGACAGGTGCACTTAGTTTAATAATTAATGACTAGTAGCACTAACCTAAAACCCCTCCTTATACTAAGCTTAAGGTATTTCATTTCATGCACTCTGCCGTAAGGGTCTGGAGTGAGTTACTCTTCATATGACAGCAGACTTCTTCTTGATATGCGTACAAAGGTGCCTAAAGAAATACATTTCTCTCATTGTTGCAACACATTACAGATCTGAACCATTTTCACATTCAGCCCATCTTATTTATATATAAATAAGACAATTATGCTCACTGTTTACATTGCTTACTAGTTAAGCCTCATACGTGATAGAACAACAAGATTATCTATTGACCAGATTAACACTAAATCAGATAGACTGGTTGAACCATGTAGTGTGCATATGCAAACAGTAGGATGTGATAGCCTTTTCTTTAGTTGTAATTCCTCAAGTTTTTGTCTGCAGTAAGTTACCTGCCTTATCCATTCAATACTGCTTGGTTTGCCACAATTATATTTCCAAGACTTATTGTGTAATATCGTTGGCTATTCTGTGACACTACCACATGTAGCAGTGGCATGTCTGCTGCCCCCCCTTCATCTCATCTTACCTACACATTTGTGTTGTTTTAATTATGTGGGTATAGTTGTGTATGTTTTAGGTGCTGTTTTATAACTGGATGTTTACATTTATACATAATTACATATATACATACAGGTGCTTATTTACACACACGCACAAATGCGGTCATATAGTTATACTCACACACAAATGGTAATGCTCATACATATGCATGCTTAATCACATCCATAAGGGGAACGTTGTATATAGCTCAGTTTATGTCAACTTCCAATTAAATTATAAGGGCAGTTACATGAAATTATAGTAAAAATGGGCTCTCCTTTTGCTTCATGTGATAATATACTGCCTATATGTTGCTCAGCACATAAGCAATGCCAAATTGTAAACTGTACAGCTCACAAAGTGCTGTGTAAGAAGTGTGGCTGGAAGTTCTACAACCATCCTAGGATCCCCCTCTTTTCTTCCTTATCCCCAGAACCCATAACTAGGTCATGTTACAATAATCTCTCTATATGGAAAGGCCATAAGACTGCTGCAAACCATAATCTGTTTCAAAACTTGTTTAATGCTCTTTTAATCTGTATTCAATTTACAGTTTGACCTTCACTTTATATCTACTAATATTTAATGCTATTCAGTTTGTAATGGTATCTAACAACTAATGCAAGTTAACTATTTACATATTTATAATCAGGAACCTTAATACTGCATTTGTTTACCATATGCTCTAAATGAAGATGTCATCCACTGTGTACTGGAAAAATTAACATTCCACTATGAAATACGACTGCTTTTAAAACTTTTTTTAAAAATTTGCAATTGTCATTATTAGGAGGATTTGTTCCCTCCATTTATTGAGCTAGTACAGGTGAATGCTTACATTCTGCTTTAATTAGTTAAAGTCACAAAGAGCAGGACGTTTTAGTGTGTGTAGTCAGATGGATCTTGGAATGATTGAAATGTTTTGTACAATAGTTAGTTTTGTAAATAGTTTTTATTTATCTATTTCAGATAATAGTAGTATGTGGATAAGCACTGGGGGAGGTCTGAAAGGGGGGGTTGTCACTGTTTCTTACTATCACTTTATATTTGACCTATCTAAAAATGCTTTTAACTACTACTACCTTGGTTAAGTTTTCCTTTATAATTCAGTCATCCCTTTTACTTTCACTATGTCCTTTAGTATAAACTGTCAGATCACCAAAGGTACTCCCCAGTGATATTTTTGGAATCATGGAATGTCAAGGGTTTACAAAATAATAAGAAAAAGAACCTAGTGTTACATATAATATACAAATCTACCTTTGAGAAACCCACATGACAAAAGAACAATGGGAAAAAGATGTCAAAAAGAAATGGATTAAACAAATAATAGCTGCTGGGAACAGATTCTAAAGGAGTAGCCATAATTGTTAAAAACTCTTTTAAAGGCTCATTAATATCAAGTGGGTGGGATCCTAATGGAAGATATTGCTACATAACATGCTCTATTCCCTTCTGCAATAAAGAAATCCTTATATTAAATGTTTATGGACCCTGCTTAAACCAATCCTCTTTTTTATATGAAATTTACTTACTCCTTGAAAAATTTCATAACCATGTAATGATCCTGGGTGGGGATTGGAGCATAACTAACAGACCTAAGCTTGACAGGACATGTAAAGCTAATAAACAGCCTGAAGCCCTTACCAACCTTCTAGGCAACATAATAGAGGATTTTAACCTGTATGATCCATTTGAATCTTTCAGAAAGGACCCCTCAGTTAGTAAATATACATTTTTCTCAGCTTATCATAAATCCTGGTCTAGGATAGTCTTTTTTCTAATCTCAACATTTTTCTCAATTTATAAAATAACTTACAGTTGTGAACCTAGAACTCTTCCTGATCATGCCAAAATTAAACTTAACACAAGTAATTCCAGACCAAACTCAGACAAACAAATCCCATCTAACTGGTCCTTTAACTCAAATCTTTTAAATAATAAGACTCTCTGTCAAGAAATCCAGCAATTCTTATCCATTACAACAAATGTCTTTTACAATTTGGATATTCCCCTTGACATCCATTGGGCTGCAGCTAAAGCTACGCTCAGAGGTATCCTTATTCAAAAAGCATCTTTAATCAAAAAACAGGTTAAATCGCATATATTGTCATTAGAAGCTGAACTAAAAAGATTAGAGTCAGAACTGCAAACTAAATTCTCTATTGATGTCAAAAAGCAGATGATATCCCTGCAAAAACAACTTCATAAAGTATACCTAAAACAATACTCTCTCACAGAACTAAGACTCCTACATAGATACCCTGAATGGGCCCAAACCCCTTCAAGGTTTCTGGCCAGGATAATAAATATTAAACCCTCACCTACTAGAATAAAAGAAATTGACCATAATTGCAAGTCCTTTTTCACAGACAATGAAATCATTCAGGTCTTTGAAGAGGTGTATAAAGAAGTGTATGGACCTCAATTACTTGATGGGGAGGTCTTCACTGACCTTTTCTTGGATGACTTACAATTTCCAATAATAAATGATACCCTCAGGCAATCTCTCAAGGCTCCTATATCTGTTGATGAAATCCTTCTAGTCATAAACAAACTGAAACTAGGAAAAGCCCCAGGCTATGTTGCAGAATTTTATAAAGCCTTCAAGCATCTCTTAGCTCCCCTTTTACTCAAAATTTACAATTCTATAATCCAATTTGGCATCTCCGATTTATACATAAATAATTCCAAGACTATTTTTATACAAAAATCTAATGACACTAAATTCAGCCAAAATGACTACAGTCCAATTGCTTTAATCAATCTAGACATGAAAATTCTGTCATCAATTCTGGCATATAGATTAAGAAAGGTACTACTACACATTATATCTTATGACCAATTAGGATTCATGAATAATAGATATGTGTGGAACAATACTTTGACTATAGAAGCCACGTGGATGCTCAAAAAGCATTCAATAGGGTAAACTTACACTTTCTTTTCAAGACTATGAAGTGCTTTGCCTTTCCTGACAAATATATCAACATGGTCACAACTCTCTATAACAAAGCATCCACCACACTAAATATAAACAAAAAGAATTCAAACCCAGTTCAAATAATTGATGGTCAAGGCAGGGGTGCTCACTCTCACCTTACTTATTTAACCTCTATCTTGAAGTTTTTTGTTGAAATTAAGTCAAAAAACATTTCATCACTCCGTTTTCATCTCCAAAGTTCCAGTGAAGTATACTGCCTTTGCAGATGATTTAAATATCTATTTTGAATTTCCCTCGACTAATCTAGAAAAAATCCTGAGGCGATTGATATAACACTAAAACTTACTCCCTTCAAAAAATTAATCGATACTCAGTTTATGATAAACAACAATGCCTATCATACGACTCTATTTCTGATTAAAATCAATTCAAACATCTGACCTCTATGCCCTTGCTGTCCCAACTCAGTAACCAATGATTTACATATATTTTGGTACTGTAAAAATGTCTACAAGTTCTGGTGCTCTTTGAGAGCACAACTCGAGAAAATGGGATACATGAATTCCACCCTTTTGTGGAAAATGGCAATTTTGAACATATTTCCTAGATCCTACAACTCTGAGTCTAAACATATTATTGTTACACTTTGTGCGATACTCAAAACCTATATTACACTCAACTGGCTAGATAGATCTAAAACCTCTTGGAAAGAGTTTAAATCAATGGCTACCAAATATGTTATGGCAAGCAAACTAAGTACAATAAGCAAAAAGAAAATAAAGTACTTTCAGAAATACTGGAGTAACCTTATAGAAGGTCTTAACTAGACCCTCATTTATTTTAAATTCCTTTTTTTTCTTATCCTTTGCTTTTTCCCTCTCTCTTTCCTCACTTAAATAGTTTTTCTCTTAAAACTCTCTGCTTTCTGTTTCTCAACCTTACCAGATGAGGATGTTAACCTCCAGTCATTCCATAAAAGGATATAATATACTCTTATTATCATACCCCATACCCCTAATGGTAGTAGTAATACTCAATTTCTTTATGTTAATTATCATTTATCAATGACAAATGTGTGTGTGTGTGTGTGTGTGTGTGTGTGTGTGTGTGTGTGTGTGTGTGTGTGTGTGTGTGTGTATATATATATATATATATATATATATATATATATATATATGTATAGTTAATTAGAATAGGTTTAGATATACAGGTACATATTATCTTAGGGGATAATTCGGTTTGTGCAATTGCTAATACTTTCTTTTATGATCTTATGTTTAATTGTAAGCATCTTGCTTAGTAAATGTTAATTATATTTTCTGAAGTCTATTATTGAATGTACCTGACAACAAACAAATATTGTAAGTGAATGTAAAGTTCTTTCATCCATTGTTTGTTCTTCTTTTACCCGTATTTGTATTGTATACTGAAAATTGTAATAAAAATCATATTATAAAAAAAAAAGCAGGCCTGTATGAAATGGATGCGTAGGCATGTACAAAATATTTGTTTTCCATGAGACTGTATTCCTGACAGTAGGATACAGACCTGTGGTCTTCTGAGTATGCACACACACTTACACATACATACAGACACATGTAAGGTGGATGCTGTGGTAAACTAGCCCATACATAACTACTTTGTTTCCATCTGTAGAATACATTAGTTAATAATTGCACCATTCCTGAAGTATGCTTTTGCCTTGTCATACTGGTCTTTATAGATGATGACATCATCATCATTATATGATGTAGATAATATATCCTATTATGAGAGTGGTGTGCAATGTGTGAACTTTGTATTTTCTTTTGTGGTTCCAATGTGCACGTATACTTTAAAAGACAGCTTCTCAAACTAGATGCAATAAACTGTCAGGAATGCATGTTGCAGAAGTGAGACATATACATCTGTTTATCAATATGCTGTGTACATTACACACACACACACACACACACACACACACACACACACACACACACACACACACACACACACACATGTTTTGTGATCAGTATAGATGCAAGTGTTGATGTATATGTGTTCATATTTGTGATGAATTCAAGTCCACATTAAGAAATGTATAAGACAAGTCTATTGTCATTACAAAACTTTAGATAATATAACAATGCAGTTGTGCTATTTATTTTTGTAGTGTAATTGACATTTGGGAACTTCTACTGACATATCAATTTTCAAGTGCATGGATTCAGAGAATGCAAGTCTGAGTAAATTTGTGTTCGGTCACTAACAAGTACCATCCCTTTGGTCATGTTTTTATATGAGTTATAATGTGATGAGGACTAACTGGGCAGTAAACATAGTAATACATGCCAATCAGCTCTTAACATAACACATCACTGAGCAACTGTGCGATCAATTGCAAAGTGTTAGCACATGCGAGATTCACATTTAATGAATACAACCTGAACTTGGAAATTACTTATGCATACAGTATATGCTATGGTAGAATTAGCTGACAGATACTATGGTGTTCATAGTCAAGTTTATATTAAAAGTGTTGTGTCATAACGTTTATAAAATTAAGGATTGTTGCTATTCCCTTCCCTGTTTGCATGGAGTTAAGCAGTGAGATAACATGGATTTCTGCTTAAATGAGAAAATAGTAATATTTTATTTATTACTTATTTATTTGACATTTCTTGACCAGGTTAGTCTGTCTGAGATTGTGCCCTTTTTCAGTGGAAGCCCAGTGTGAAAATCACCAAACAAGTTTTAAATAGTAATAAGATATATAAATTCACAAATACAGACTTAACAAATGATAAAATGCACAGTATAGTTTTCAGAAAAAGTAAGTTTCATAAGAAGTATAAAGTCAAATTTATCAGGAGTGAAACTTATAACATTATTAAATAAAGAACTCTGTAAGTAGGGAAGAAGAAGAGAAGTAAGTAAAGAAGTGGTTAGTAAGAGGAAGGAGAGATGAGGAAGAGGAGATATGTCTAGAATCAAGTAACTATTATGCTGCAAGATAACGTGGGGAGAGAGAAATAAAAAGTAACAAAAATAAGAAGAGGGGGTAAGGATTGAGAGGGGCACAAGTGAAAAGTAGGTAGTAGAAATAGTACAAGCAGAGAAGTGAAGTAAGTAGCAAGTAATAGGGAGAGGAAAAGGTGGAAAGTGAAGGGAGATTGAGGAGAGGGGGGGGAACTGAAGGAAAAGTATTAAATGGGGTGATTGCAGTTACATTTTCAGTAAGAAATTAGGTGACTTTTGAGGGCAGTCTTGAAAACATGTGTATGGATTATAATTCTAAGGGACATGGGAAACTTATCTCTATTGGTTTGCCTTCCTTCATGCAAACATGCTAAGTAATGAGGCATGGCAGCCAGCACTTTGGACAGTACTTAGTGTAAGAAATGAATTGATGGCTTGTATACTGCTGTTAGATAACTTAACTTTTCAGACATATATTAGTGGTTATAAATTTTATGACTTGATACATTTTTTTGTGTGGTTTTACACACTGGTGAAAACAATTTGTAGAAGATGGGAGATGAGCAGTTCAGATTCAGCTTAGGATGCAGCACAATTGACCCAATATTTGCACTGAGACAGATACTTGAGAAGAAGCTAAAGATGAGGAAAGAGTCCAACTGGGCATTCCTAGACTCGAGGAAAGCATACGCAAATGTCCCAAGAAAGCTGATCTGAGCAGTACTGTGGTAGTTTGAGGTCCCATAAACATTGGTAGAATTAATGCAGGCTATGTACAAGGACCCAGTGACTCAAGTACAAACAGTGTTAGGCCTCACAGGGGTTCCCAGTGGGAGTGGGTGTACACCAGGATTTGGCCTGAGCCCACTACTGTTCATACATTAGCAAACAGTTTGGAGGGGACAGATCAATAAAGCTGCCATATGCAGATGATGTGGCAGTACAGGCAGACTCTGAGCTAGAACTTCAGCAAAGGATACGAGAATATAATGCAAATCTGAAGGCACTTGGGATGAAACTAAGCACATATAAGATGGTGGTAATGGCAGCAAAGTGGGGAAATCAGAAGAAGCTGAGAACAGAGATAGAAGAGAAGAAAGTGGAACAGGTAAACAGCTTCAAGTATCTGGGAGGGGTGGTTGAGGAGAAGGGTTATCTGAATGAAGAGGTCAAAGCTAGAATGAGAGGTGCTGCAGCCAACTGGCATAGAGTATCAAGTGTAGTCTATGAGAGAAGCATGCCAAAGAAGCTGAAATGTAAGGTGTACAAGACAGTGGTGTGACCAGTACTACTATATGGCACAGAAACCTGGGCAGTAAAGGCAAAACAGCTGAAGAAGCTAGAGGTGATGGAAATGAAGTGCCTGAGAAAGGTGGTAGGACGCACACAGTGAAACAAAGAAATGAGAACATAAGAGCAGAAGCCAAAGTAGCTCCAATTGCACAAAAGATCAGAGAGAACAGATTACGGTGGTTTGGACACATGTAGAAAAGCAGAAGACAATCTGGTGAGGAAGATTTGGGACAGACAGGAAGAAGGTAAGAGGAAGTGGGGACACCCAGCAAAGAGGTGGATGGATTGTGTGAAAGAAGATCTGCGACAGTCAGGCATGGGTGGTGAAGAAGGCAGGAGAGTGGCACTGAATTGAGAGAGTTAGTGACAGTTAACACTATACCCCAACCCCATGTAGAAAGAAAATGGGAAAAACGGGGCTGATGATGATGATGATGAAAGGTAATTTGTACAATGAGGGGATTCATATCCACTGCTATACATAGTTATGTATAATTATCTTTATATCATTTATTTAAAAAAAATGAGAAAAACAGCATTACATTAATGCAATTTATGGTGTGCTAGATTTGAACCATGTCTCACCTGTATTGTAGCCATGAACTTACACCAGTTGCTACAAGTACGGGTGGGTAGCAAGTCTATTTTACACTCATCACTGTCCAGAGTGCTCATTGCCATTGATGACTCATTTGTCAGACATGCTCATTAGTTATATAGATGCATGAAAGAGTTGAGTGATTTACCATGTATGTGTGTGACATGAACATTCATAAATGAGTTTTTCATTCTATAACCATAATTGTACTGATACCCACAGTCTATATATATATATATATATATATATATATATATATATATATATATATATATATATATATATATATATCATGTGTATGCTTCATCCACCTGATATACATAGTTATTTTTATGCTTCATTCACCTGATATACATAGTTATTTTTATGTATAATTATCTTTATATTGTTAATTTTTATCTAAAATTACAGTGGACTAGCATTAATAAAACATAGAGCTTGCTGGATTAGAACCCTGATTCACCTGTATCACAGCCATTAATGTACACCCATTGCCACAGGTACAGCTAGGCAGCAGGTCTGATTTTTACAATTATTACTGTGTATGAGTGCTGGCTGACACACGATGCTTAGTGTGTTTGTACGATGGAAGACTACACATTACAATGTATCTTTTTAGAAATTGACAATGTCGCTTTACTGTCTGCAGGTGTAAAGGAGGTATGCTGACTGCCATGTAACACCACTTAGTGTGTTTGAATGATGTAAAGCAAAAGATGTAACAATGTATCTTTTTTGAAACTGATAATATCTCCTTATTGTCTGCAGGTGTTGTGTGTGTATGCTGATTACTGCAGAAAGCCTCTTAGCATGTTTGTGTGATGGAAAGCAAAATATGCAACAATGTATCTTTTTTTAAATTAACATTGTCTCCTTATTATCTGTGGCATTACGCCATGTTTGAACATAGGTGAGCAATGCACAAACAAGACAGGTAAAGCTCAACATGCACTATTATTGTAAAGTGTTTATTAAATTTTATCATTAAAAGAAAAAATGTGGAACTTGAACCATGATCTACATATCCTATGTGCTGTGTGCTTCATCGTGTTTACCAGACATGCAGTCTATAGTGCATTTTGTATCACTGTTCTTAATGTATGATTAAAATACATGACAGTGAAAGACATACTTCAGCAAAGGCAAACGAGTTTGGCTATTATTGAAAAAAAAATGATAAATGTGTGCTGTTTACTTCCATTGGTACTTACATATTATCACATCCAGATGTTTGCCATCCTGTAATTCGTAATGGTTTCGATAAATTACTTGAGCTGTAAGGAAAAATGAGTGTGCACACTCCAAATTACTACTGTACCACATCACTTTGGAAACAGGAGCAGGAATAAGACACACAAGCCAGAGGTTGTCAAACAACTGCCAGCAGACATTTTGCATTCAGCGCGCTTTTCAAAACACGCAGCCTACAACTGTGTGGCATGCTACACTGACCAGAAAAGCAGGGGAAGTGTGAACCTTTAAGTGTTTTACTTCTTTGTAGTACTGTTGAAATTAGCTTCCTACATCAAAACAGCCTTTTACTTGTACTAACTGCAGTTAAAATTGCCCGTCTTAACACTGCATTTTTCAGGCACCCTTTCAATATAAAACTGGCATGATGATGGATTTTTTCATCATCACTGAAGTCCAATTTTGAAATTAGATTCATGGTGTTGCATTTACTAAAGCAGAGAGTGAGCAGCAGATCACTGAAGTCCAATTTTGAAATTAGGAATCACTGTTTATAGCAGGTGTTTAGATTATAGATATTCAGGACGTGCTGGTCATTAAAAAACATTGGGGATGCAGTTGGAGATCTGAATGCATCGTTTCATATTTTTTATCAATGATGCTTGCAGCATGTGTTCCAAAGGCAACTCAACTAACTGCATAAATTAACTTACAAAAGAAATACAGGAAAAAAAATCGCATTGGGGAACAGAAGGGAAGTGGGGGATCAGATTAGGAGTAGTGAGGGCCACTGCACAGAAGTGATGATACAACTACTGCAGGTTTCCACAGAAAATGTGCGGAATTATAGGATGTCAAAAATCTGGTTGCGATAATACTTTAAGTACCCTTCCATTTAAAAGCTTGCTAAAGTTACTTCATTTTGTAAGTATATCTTGAGTGATACACCCAGTCAAGGTAGTCTGAATTGCTGTTGTGTCTTATCTCTCCCTCTTACTAATCATTCACAGTTGTAAGCCATTAGCAACAAATGGTGTTGTAGAGCCTATATACTGTTTACATCTGATACACAATGTCAAAGGTCTGGTATTCAGAAATTCTAATGAGTTCACACCTCATTTGAATATTTGCTGTGGTCAGAAGCCTAAATATATACTATAAAAAAGTAGCCATGTAGCTAGGGAACTTGAAAGTGAGGAGACGTGTATTTGGACAAAACAGGATATTGTTACTCCTTTTGTTTTATGAGCAGATAAGTCTTCTAATGTTGCTAAGATATGATTGTAGTTTTCAAGTACATTCCAGATTCTCTAACATGTAACAAAGCAAATTCTATCTTTGCAGTAGAAAATCGTATCTTTATCTGTACGCACTTCTTATAGTTCACTGTCGGCGTAAGCAGTTTTGGCAGGCATTTGCATTTCTGAGACATATCAACTTTCATCACAAGTGTTATCATAAAATTGTTATTTTGTGATCTTATATGTTACTGCAGGGAAATGTAATGCACCATGTCAATAACACAACACCCTCTGCAAATGATGATAACTGTGCCATTGCCTTGATTCGAACTTTTATATTCCGGGATACATAATTCTTTTGTCTGATTCACAGGGTGCATAGCTGACTGAGTGCTTAGTATATATGTATTTGTGATGCTCTTTATTTATTTATTTATTTTACTTTTGTTGACTGGGAGTGTCCGGCTGAGCTGTTGCCCATTTTTAGCGGAGGCCTGGGGAAAAAAGCTCCAATGATATACAATGCAATAAAAATAGCAATACAGGTAAATTTCAATAAAAATAGGAGAATGTTAAAAAAGTAGAATAAGTTGTATGTTTTGGTTTAAAAAGAGAGCTAAGTAAATATAAGGTTGTGTATGCAGAGTAGCAGAAACTTAAAAGGTTACATAAGAATTTCAGGGAGCAGAGCATAGAAGAAGCTTTGGAAGTTGCATAGGAAGCATAGGATGAAGTAGTTAGTGTTAAGTTTTAGTAAGTTAGTTTGACTGTACTACAAAAGGTAGGTAATAATCAGGGAGGATGAGTACAATGGCAGGACCAGTGTTTTTTAAAGTGGCCTTTGGTTGCTAGCTTAAATTGTTTGGGGTGAGTCAGGGACCTTATTTCTAGTGAGAGTTTTTTCCATGCAATAGAGGGATGGCAGCTATATAAGTTGCACCTTGTGTTGGATTTGGGTTTATGGATTTTTAGTAAGTGTTGGGTTGAGCTTCAGAGAAGTCTGGTAAGGGAGTAGTGAGAGATGAGAGAAGATAGACTTGGGCAGAAATCGATCTGATATAGGATGGAATGTATGATTTGGACTTGAGATTGTAGGAAAAAGTGAGGTAGTGTGGGCCAGTTCAGGTATTTTAAGGAAAGAGTGGTGACATTTATATGTTTGTTGAGCTGCAAATCTAGCTATTTTGTGGTATGTTGATTCTAATTTGGTAAGTAGGGAGGGGTTCAGATTTGTGAGTATTTGGGAACAATAGGTTAAGCATGGTAGAAGGTAGGCATAGGTAAGAGAAATCCTAGCTTCAGTAGTTAGGAATTTGTTGTTTCTGTACAGTAGTCCTAGCTTTTGGTGTTTTTATTTTTGATACAATTGTTAATGTGAAGATCAAATTTTAATTGGTTGTCAATGGTAATGCCAAGGAGAGCTGATTATTAGTGAGCCATGTCTCTACTGAGTTGAAAGATGTCCGGGTATTTGTTACGAGTTCTAAGGGGGAGTTAGCAATAGTTATGTCTATAGAGTCATCTGCATATTGGACAATGTTAGACTGTGGACAAGAGGAGTGGAGTGAGTTGGGAAATATATTAAAGAGTAGAAGTCCAAGAATGGAACCTTGGGGAACACCAGTTCTTACTGAGAGAGGGGTAGATAGTGCTGAGTCCCATCATACTGACTGCAGCCTATCAGAGAGGTAGCTAGAGAGCCATGTAACTATATCAGGGGAGAAGTTTAGGTCTCTAATTTTACTAAGTAGCAGAGTGTGTGAGACAGTGTCAAAATCCCTAGAAAGGTCAAGGAATAGACAGGATATGAGTTTGTGATCATCTTTAGCCAGGGCTAAGGTATTGAGAAATGGGGGTCTATCTTAGCATTTTGAAAGATGAAAATGACGAATACCAGTTGGCCGACACGTAAATGTCGAACTATGACATTGCCGAATGGCCAAATCACTGATTTCTTTCCAAGGGAAAGAAATCGGTTGGTCAAACACAAATGCCAAGCACAAACAGATATTCTTAAGTGGGGGGCTTTGCCCCACAATCCCCAATGTGAGGGGGGGATGTGCCCCCCACCCCCCTAACTAATTATTCAAACTCTGAGACCGCACTAAAGTCAGGGAAAGGGCAGGTGTAAGTAAATGATAGTAGAGCTGTGGTTGTACTATGCTTGGGATGGAAGCCATGCTGTGTTGGTGTGAGAAGTTTTTCTTGTAAGAGATAATGCATAACTTGTTTGTGTATACATTTCTCATGGATTTTGGAGAGAGGGGAGAGGATAGCGATAGGTCTAAAATTAGATATTTCTGTGGAGTTACCTGCGGTAGGTCTAAAATTATATATTTCTGTGGAATTACCTCCTTTATGAATAGGAAGAGTGTCAAACTGTTTCCAGATAGAAGGAACTTTAGACTCAAACTCGGAGCAATTGATTGGTATAGATACATGCATAGCAAGGGAGTGTGCAGCAATCTGGAGAAAGTATGAAGGAATATTGTCTGCTGATACAGAAGCATGGTTTGAGCTTTGAGAGTAGAGGAACAGGTTTGAGAGAGAAGTAGTTTACTAAGATAGTGGTTGAGGGGTGTATAGATAGGTTTGAAGTGTTGTTGTTTGTCAGGTTGGGGTTAAATAGTTTGGAAATGGATTAGATAAAGTAGGTGTTGAATGTATTGGCAGTTTCTTCAGGTGACTTCTCAGGACATGGGTTTGGTGAAGATGGGTTACCTGGATGTAGTATTTGGTTTATAGCATTCCAGAATTTTTTTTGATCAGATTTAATGTTTTAGGGGGATTATAATAAAAGTCTTTTTTGTCTTTGCTGATAAGTTTTTTGTTTGATTTCTACGTTCTTTATACTTTAGGAGGTCAGCTAGAAGTTTGGTTTGTACCCATGTTTTCCATGCCCTATCTCTGGATTTCATAAGGGTACGGGTGGTTTTATTTAGCCAGGGTGAAATGTTTGCCTTTAATTGAACTTTTCTCAGCGGGGCTAGAGAATTTTAAATATTTCAGAAAGTTGAGTTGAAGGCATTTACTGCTTCATTGAGTGGAAGCTGAGTAAGGAAATTCCAGTTAATTCTAGAGAGGGGAGTTTTAAAAGTGTCTGGGTTAAAGGTTGAAAGTCTGAGGCAGGTGATAAGCCGGTGTGGTTTGGGGAGGTGGGTGATGTATCATAGCACTTTTATAGGTGAGTGGTCACTCAGGGCATCAAATAGAGTTTCAGGGTTATGGTATTTGCTGGGGTTAGAAACAAGTGTCCACTCTGTCAAGGAGCTTGAAGAATGAGAGTTATTAGTATGGGTAGGTTTGGAGATTAGTTGTATAAATCCATGGAGGTTTATGTGTTGTGGAGGGTTTGGATTATTAAGGTTATGCCAATTAATGTTTATGTCCCCAAGAAGGATAGTTTCATTAGGGAAATTTAGGGAGAGATATGACAGTATATTTCCCATTAAGGGGCTGCTGTCCTCTGGTGGAATGTATATGGCTGCTACTGTGATGGTAGTAAAGTCATTGGGTTTGAGGTTTGCTATTAGTATTTCAGCAGTATACTGCTTTCTCACAGGTTTATCTATTGTGCATATCTCTAATGCACGAGGCCTATTCCTATTAGATGATAAAGAGCACACATCTAGTGACATAAGTCAGTCCTGTCACATATTTATGTAATTACCATAAAATTCACATACCTTCTACTTAGGTACATTAGCAAGTAACAGCATGCAAGTATCTGTCATTCATATGTGTTCTTAGCCATGTACTTTCTTTTTCCGGGTGCTACACTTATCTTGATAGTCTGGCAGTTACAAGTGTTTTAATTCAGGGTTGTCTCTGTGTGATGCTAGCAATACACAACCATTACATGGGTAAGTAAAGGTTATGAGCATTCCTTAGCATCAATTTTACTGTATGTATGTGCACAGGGTGAAAGTTGAACCCCCTGAGGTGGCCAGAGTGTGTGTTATCAGTTATCTCTTGGCCAGGGCAGGGGCATATTGTGTCCAAATATGTCTACTGAAACCCACAGCAACTGGTGGTTCCCTCTGTATCTCCTCACCTGTGTGTGGCTGTGATGACCTTGACAGTGGTGGTAGCATGTGTGCCCCTTCCACTTGGTGTTCCTGTTGAAACTGTTTTCTCAGAATAATATAGTGAAGGGTAGCACAGACAGTGAAATTTTCAGCATATGTATGGGATTGTACTGCAGAGCTCACCCTGATGTATCTAAGCACCAGAACCATGACTTCAGCAGCCCGAACACACTGTCTATGATATTTCTTGTTTGAGCATGTGCCTTATTATAGTGTTCTTGTGTGGTTGTGGGTGCATTTCTGATGGGCATCATCAGTCATGGTTCGAGTGCATTCCCTGTATCGCCTAGTAAATGATCTTGTGGGGTATCCCCCTTTAGAAAACCTCTTGTAGAATTGAGAGTTGTGTGAGATATAGGAGTTGTGGTAACTGCCAGGTTTGCCAGCCCACACATTCAGGATGATTTCTTTAGTATTACACATGACCTGGCATTTAATGAAGTGGAATCCTTTTCTGTTTATGTACCCCTCCCTGTTCTCAGGGTGGTAATTTGATCACAAAATGCGTGCAGTCTATGGCACTCAGAACTTCAGAGAAGTGTGCTACAGGGTAGACATCCTACATAGTTGTAGCTCTGTCCTCAGATGTACAGGGAAAATGTATATAGTCACTGGCATGTTGTAGCATAGTATTTAGGATCTAAAACAGGATACTAGATGCTGATGTCTGTGACACCCACAGCATATTCCCTGCTAGTCTCTGAAAGGTTTCTGTAGCTAATATTCTAAGTGCTACACATACCTTAGCTTCCACAGGTATTGGTTCCCTTTGATTTGCCCTTGTGTCAGTTGAGGATGAAAGTGGTTGCAGAGTTCTTGTAGTGTGCCTCTATCCACCCTGTAGTGCTCTACAATTTCTACCTCATGCACACCATGAAAAATTAAATGAGTTCTAAACACCCTTCTCTTTTTTGGCCAAGGTCTATTAGCAGCAGCAGTAGCACAGAGTTGGGCCTGTTGTAGATACACATAGAGAACAGCAGCATAAGCCGCTAACATTCCTTCTGTGTACAGTAGTTTCTGTGGCTGTATTCCAATAGGTTTTGGAATTGAAGGCCAAAACCTGCACTGAGTGTGCACAATTATTTTATAGCTTGTTGAGTAGCTCCTCCATCTTGGATCAGGTGAATTAACATATAATTCATCTGCTTATGCTGTAATTAGCATGCCACAATGTGTATTGTGTTTGCATGGCTCTACATGCTGTGTAGAACTGCCTATCGATGACAAATCAGCGCTCTACCATGTATGTCTCAGGTTACGATTCAGACATGGTATTAGCAAGCACTGTAGGCTTTACTGAATCTCCACCAGATACATTTAGTATATATGAAAACATGTATATATAAAGAATGGTTTTCTACAAGCATCTGAATTCCAGGCATTTGAAGATCACTGTCTCACAGAGACAGAGGTGTCTTGTAGCTCATATGCCTAGCTGCTCATACACAAACCTGACTACATATTTGGGTAAGATTTGCCAACCACATGAATAAAGAGAGAGAGAGAGAGAGAGTGAGAGAGAGAGAGAGAGAGAGAGAAAGAGGAGCTGCTAAAACAGTCATTAAGTTCGAGGCAAAATAATTCTACCAGCCCCAGAGAGTAGGTGAGATAGTGTGGGGTTTATAAGAATGTTTCAGGCAGTGATCCAGGCTGGAATTTAGATTTCGGGAGGGGGATGCTTTATATTAGGGATCAGGGTGAGGAGTTTAGGGTCAGAGAATGATCAGAGACTTTAGGATTTGGGAGCAGGTATGCAGTTTTAGTATTAGGGGAGCATTCAAGGATTTTTGGCTTAGGGAGAAGTAAGGGAGTTTAGGGTTAGGGAGCAGGAGTAGAGTTTGGGGTTAGGTTGTGGTAATGACATTCTAGGATTAAAGAACAATTGAGGCTTTACATTCAGGGACAGAGAGTAGAATTTTAGGTTTTCTGAGTGATTTAAGAGTTTAGGGTTATGAAGAAGAGTGCTATTGTTATGGTGAGGGGACTGGGTTGGGATTTTTAGGGTTATTTTTCCGGTTCTCAAAGAGCAATGCTATTCAGTCAGTTTGGGCAGTTTGGATAGCTAGGTAATTAGCTAGGGTCAAGATACTGAGGGTTAAGCGAGTGTGCAGCAAGCTAAAAGTACACAAGCACTTGTAGTTGATCCTATATAGGATACATCAATTCATTTGGACAAAACTGATTTCACTATAAAGAGGAATTGATAGCTTGAGTCCATCAGTTGATTTCTTCAGTGAAATGTTACAGTGTTAATCACTGAGATAATTGACTAGTAGGTGCAAAGAAGTTCCTTCTTTGGTCTACAGTTGTACTATAAATAAAGTAGCATAGTTAAAGATATAGGGGTGTGGTGGGTAAAATGCTGCATTCCAGTGCTTTGTAATGGTTCACTTGATCCCATTTTAATTCTTGTTTTTCAGAATGTTCATTTACGAAACAGGATTTCATTCAAATAACATATATCATGCACACATAGCCATATAGCCCACATGCTTACAAGCATACCTATTCATGGTTATGTCTTTCAGGATTTTTCTCCTTTTACTAGACAAATCATGTCTCTGCTGTTAACTGGAGAGTTTGTAAAGCAGCAACTTGTAGCAAGACAAGAAGAAGAAGAAGTAGGTAAGTTAGGCCACGTAATATTTGGGTATGTGGAAGCTGTGACTGGGAGAAGGAACATGCATCCTAGTATATTTCTGAAAGCTTACTGGATGGTTATGAGTCTCTAGACCAAATAAAACATGTGGTATTCATTGTAAAATAGGCTTCAGGACTAAATCATCCTCCGGAAGGAAGAGTAAACCTGTCTGGTGGACATCTGCAATAAATAAACTCTATAACAAAAGGAAAACATTGCTGTCCAAGACCACAAAGGAGCAGGTGCCCAGTTGAAAACAATGTCTCCTTAGCCTGAACAAGCAAATAAGAGCACCGGTGAAATCCTCCAAAGTAAACTTCGAGTCCAAATTGGCCAAATCTACTTGAGACTATCATAAGGCCTTCTTGACATATGTCCGCAACCTCGAAGGAAGGACCCAGATCTGTGCAGAACTAGTGGTCAATGACTCCACATATACAAATGCCAAAGATATAGCAAACTTGCTGACTGACAGATTCAACAAAACTTTACCCATTTGTCCCCCCAGCAATAAATCAGGACATCCCCAGTGCCTGCCCCCTTCCCCTTATATCTAAGGAACAGGGCATCACTGCTCTCTCAAAGGCAAAAAATACAGCCTCCATGGGACCCAATAACATCCCAGGCTACATCCTATGTGAACTCAGGCAAGAAGTTGCAGCACCATTAGGCAACCTATTCAACCAAAGTACTGGTTTTGTCCCAGATGAGAGGAGGATAGCCACTGTCATCCCTTTACACAAAGGTTGAGCGTCCACCAATCTGGGAAATTATAGACCCATCAGCCTAACTAGCCTGATCTGCAAGGCCATGGAAGAGATTATCATGGACCTCATTAACAAGGACATTGGCAAACTTCAAACACTTGATCCCACACCATTTGGCTTCATCAAAGGGAGGTCATGTCTGGAAGATTTGGTCGACTTGTTTGAGACAGTCACAAAAGCCATGGATGAGGGGAAAATGGTGCATACTGCCTACCTTGACTTGGCCAAAGCCTTTTTACAGTATTTCCCACTCGGGCATAATAGAAAAACTCTCTTAAGTAGGCATCAATCCATATGTTAGCAGATGGGTAGCAAACTAGCTCACTGATCGAACCCACTTAGTCAAAATAGGGGAAGCCACCTCAAGCAGTAGACCTGTAACAAGTGGCTTACCCCAGCATTCAGTCTTGGGACCTGTGTTATTTAGGATATACTTTTCTGAGGTGCAGGTCAAAACCAGTGGGCTATGGCTGATCAAGTTTGCAGATGATTGCAAGCTGGGTGCTGTAATCAAGTCCCCTAGTGATGTGGACATCCTGTAAAAGCTCCTTGCTCAGCCAAATGACTGGTGACTGAAACATCGCCTCAAGCTGAATATCAAAACGTGCATCATCATCATCCCCTTTGGGAAGAGTGACATCCCCACAAATTATCACATTAATAACAATGTCCTAAGCACTCAATTAGTCATGAGCAATTTGGAGACCCAGCTTGATAGCAACCTGACGTTTGACTGCCATGTTTCTTCCATTGTACAGAAAGCCTTCTACATGGCCCACCTCATAAGTAAGGGTATCTCATCCAGGGACAAGAAGGTCATAACATCCCTGTATTTTTCCCTTATAAGGCCCATTATTGAATACAATGCCCCTTTCGGCATGTACCTCACAAAGCACATGAAGCAGCTGGAGAGACCACAGAGGTTTGTCACCAGGAGACTCCAGGGCCTCAAACATCTACCATACACAGACAGGCTAAAAGCCTTATCCTAATACACAGTTTCATACAGACTCCTCAGAGATGACCTCTGTCTGGCATACAAGGCAATAACTGACCTCACCTTGATAGGACTGCTGCATATCTGCAAGTCAAGCTCCACTCGAGTAACTCACACGTCTGGCCTCAACCTGGTCTGTGACATCAGCAAGACTTGTTGGCAGGACAAGTTTGTGTATCAGAGACTCTCCCATCTATGGAATAGACTCCTTCTCCATATCAAGCAGAGTACCTCTTTATTCATTTTTAAGCGCAACCTGGATAACTGGATGGGAAACAGAAAATATACTCATGGGATTCCACCCATGTCCCTGCTGAACAGGGGCATCGGTGGTGATTTGTCTAAGCATGGGATAACCTTTTGGGTAGGCTTAGAAAGACCTCAAGGCCAATAGCCTAGTAACCTCCTATGATCCTATGATCTTGAAAACATACTCTGGAACAAGCTACCCATCTATGTCAAGCAAAGTTCTTCATTAGCACTCTTCAAGAAAAAGCTTGATGAGTGGATGGGAAATAGGAAATACACCCCGGGGATCACTTCTGTGTTTCTATTCGACAGTGGCACAGAAAAATAACTTTCTTGGGTGGCATAAGCCAGGGAACCTTGCTGGGTAGGTTTATGTTGGCCCTTGGGCCAATAGCTTAGTACCTACCTATGGCCCTATGAACCTATGAACATTACCCTAATCTTGGCTAAAGCACAATTAGCAAATGTATGACTTTGTATAGTTACAAAGACGTGCATCTGGATCATTTCTCCCCGGCCCTCTGCTGAACCAGTTAACAAATGTTAAATAAATAAATTATAGAGTTTACTATGCTACAGTCATAAAGGAAGTAATACATGACATTTAACATACTTTGAATGAAATTTGCCTTATCTATAACCAGAACAGATTCTACATGCTCTTATTCTAAGACATTTTAATTTCTTAGGCATTCAAATGATATTAAATGCAATGATTTATGGGAAATAGTGATAAAGGACATTTTCAACCAATGAACTTTTTGTTCTAGGCATTCATTAGAATTACATTAGATTTATGCTTTAGTCGTATGTATTTATTTACTTAATTTCTTTCTTCATGGAGGAGTAAAGCTTTTTACAAGTCCTGCTAAATAAATAAATAACTACTAACTAACTAACTAACTAACTAACTAACTAACTAACTAACTAACTAACTAACTAACTAACTAACTAACTAACAGAGCCATTAGGAAAATATG
Source organism: Protopterus annectens (assembly GCF_019279795.1). Classification (NCBI taxonomy): domain Eukaryota; kingdom Metazoa; phylum Chordata; order Ceratodontiformes; family Protopteridae; genus Protopterus; species Protopterus annectens. The sequence goes on along the minus strand of NC_056733.1, from coordinate 1,640,266,895 downwards.
AGTATGAACTTAAAATAGCCACAAAACCCAAAAATGACTACAACTCTTTATTTAACTATGTCAAGAAGTTAGGAAATAAATCCCCCAAAATGTTCTGAGCTAGTCCACAATAATACTATACTTTCTGACCCAAAGAAACTAGCTAATATCCTAGAAAACACATTTATTGTACATTTTATACTACCATACAGCTGTTCCACAGGATCCACAATCCCAGCAACTCTGTTTGGTTACTGTGTAACAAGTTTTCTCATCCCTTTCAAAAACTAAGAATATTTCATCCATGGGTCCCAATAACATTCCAGACTGCTTGATTATCAGTGCCAACTCTGAACTCCTACTTAACCTCTTTAATCTAAGCCTATCTACTGGTTATGTACCTGAAGCCTGGAAAACAGCCACTGTAATGTCATTACCCAAGGGTGGCTCAACTACTGACCCTCGTAACTATAGATCCATTAACTTCACTATCCTCATTTGGTAAGCTATGGAACATATTATCTCAGAATTCATTGTTCTGGACATTGAAAATCTGTTAACCCTTGTCCCTCATCAATTTGGCTTTGTCAAAGGAAGAACCTCATTCATTTCTTTCAAAAGCAGTAGATAGTAGTTATGCAGTGCATACAGCATATCTAGACCTGGCCAAAGCCTTTGACATTATTCTCCATTTAGGCATTTTGATAGACATGTAATCTGAATACAAATCCTTATATTGTGTGGTAGAGAGCTAACTGGTTGTCTGACAGAACTCATTTAGGGTGCCACTTCTGAATACAAAAAAGTTATCAGTGGTATACCACAGGGCTCAGTTTTGGGCCCCCTCTTATTTGGCATCTATTTCTCAGACCTTCAGGCCAGCACTCCTGGCCTATGGTTAACTAAGTTTGCAGATGAATATAAGCTGGGTGTTGTTATTTGATATTTAACTGACTCACAACTGCTTCAACATGGTTTAGACAATGCTAACAACTGGTGCAAAGACAATGGTCTCAAAACAAATGTAAAAAAAAATGTGGTATAGTTAATTTTGGTAAACAAAACAGCACCACTTGCCATATAGGTGATGAGCACTTCCAATCAGACACTTCTTCAAAGGATCTAAGCTTCATAGGTTCATAGGTTCGTAGGTTCATACTAGGCTATCTGCTCTAGGGCATTTATAAGCCTAGCCAGAGTGTGTGTGGCTTTCACCACCCCTTAGGATGAGAATACTATACCCATTAGTTTGCTGTGCCTCTGTCCAGCAGTGACACAGAGATGATTCCCGGGGTAAACCTATGATCTCCCATCCACTCATCAAGATTTCTCTTGAACAGAGTCAGTGAGGGGCTCTGCCTCACATGGACTGGGATTCTGTTCCATAGTGTAGGGAGTCTCTGGGTGATGAATCTGTCCCTCCAGCACGTCCTATTTATATCCGTGTTGAGGTTTTAGTCTCTTGCTCTCATGGCTCTGGTGGATTTGGATTTTTTGAGGTGGAGCATGTCCATTAATTCAGGGTTGGACATGGCCTTGTATGTCAGGCACAGATCACCTCTGAGCAGATGGTATGCGACTGAATAGAGCTGGAGTTTCTTCAGTCGGGCATCGTATGACATATGTTTGAGCCCCTTTATCCTTTTGGTGAGGAACTTTTGGGGTCTTTCCAACTACTGCAGGTGTCGGGTAAGGTACATTCCAAATGGGGCATTGTACTCAATCATTGGTCTGATAAGTGAAGAGCACAGGGGTACAATGACCTCTCCTGATCTGGATGTGAATCCCTTCATGATCAGGTGGGCAATGTAGAAGGTCTTCCTAACCATTTTGGCAATGTGAGTGTCAAAAGAGAGGTTACTGTCAACTTGGGTCCCCAGGTCCCTGATAACTTCTTCTGTGTTTAATGGATTACCACCTATGTGGTAATTAGGGGTTACCTTGTTTTTCCCAAAGGGTATGACTATACATTTTTTGGCATTTAGCTTAAGGCCATGGCTCTGGTACCAGTTATCCATTTCTATGAGACCTCTCTGGAGGATATCTGTGTCTGATGGAGTGTCAATTATGGTGCCCAGTTTGCAGTCATCTGCAAATTTTGTCAGCCACAATCCCCCTATGTTTCTGCACTTCAGAAAAAGAAATGCCGTACAAGAGGGGACCCAGGACTGAGCCCTGTGGGACACCGCTCATGACCAGCTTAAAGTCTGACATGGCACCAGCAACTCTAACCCTGTGTGTTCTGTCCTTGAGCCAGTTTGCAACCCATCTTGTGACATATGGGTTTACATCTAAGCTGGTGAGCTTTTCTATGATGCCCGAGTGGGGTATTGTGTTGAACGCTTTTGCTAGGTCAAGGTAGGCTGTGTGAACTGCCTTACCCTCATCAATGGCCTTAGTGACTGTTTCGAAAAAGTCGACCAAGTTCAAGAGGCAGGATCTGCCCTTGACAAAGCCAAATTGGGTAGTATCCAGTGTCTGTAGGTCCCCAATGTCTTTATTTATGAGTTCCATTATGATCCTCTCCATAGCTTTGCAGACAAGGCTCGTCAAGCTTATGGGGCGGTAATTTCCAGGGTCCGTAGAAGCACCGCCTTTGTGGAGTGGGACCACAGTTGCCGTACGCCATTCTTTGGGTACGTATCCTGTAGTAAGGCTAAGATTAAACAGCAGCCTTATGTGTGGGTTTAGTTCCTCATTGAGTTCGTGTAGCACACAGCCGGGGACACCGTCCGGTCCCATTGATGCTGTGTTTTTTGCTTTAGAGAGAGCAGCTCTCACCTGGGCATCTGAGATGTTTGGGAGGCTAGACTCTGGTGGGATAGATATTTCTCCTTTTGGGGGGGAGGGAGGGGAGAAATTTGCAATGAACCTGTCTGCCAGTATGTTGGCAATGTCTGTGGGTTCAGTGATTTTTTTATCATTTTGGACTAATTTTGAGCATATCTGGGAGTTTCCACCCAGGTTTCTAACATAACTAAAGAAGGCCTTATGATTGTCTTTTGTGTCATTAGCGATTTTTCTCTCAAAGTTGGCCTTGGATGATTTTATTAGTGATCGTAGTTTTTTGCTAGTATTGATCAGAGATGCCTTCCCTTTTAGGAATTTTGCTCTGTCATGTAGTAGCTTTCTCCTCTTGTTGTAGAGTTTGTTTATGGCTGGGGTCCACCAGACCGGGCGCCTGCCTTTGGTGGAAAGGGTCTTGATTTTATTAGGGATTGCTTGATCCATACATTCCTGGAGGTGCTCGTAGAAGGCATTTGTAAGGGTTTCAGCAGCGTGGGTTGTGGTTTCCACTGGCTCGGCGGCCTTGAAGGATACCACTCCAGTCTTAAGAAGTGTGAAGTTTGCTTTTGAGAAGTTCTTCATTGTGGTCTTTTTTGGGGGGGGGGGGGGCGGGATGTGGATCTCCAATGAGATTAATTTATGGTCTGATCTCACCAATGAGGGATATACTTCCGGTGTGGAGCATTTTGTCCCCATGTTTGTGATGATCAGGTCTAGTATCTTTTCTCCTCTTGTGGGAATGGTGACTAGTTGTTCCATAGCATTTGAGTTTATGAACTCCAGGAACCTTTGGGCTAGGGTGTTGGGGCTTGAGTAATGTTCCCAGTCTATGTTTGGGTAGTTGAAGTCACCCAATATGATGGTGTTTGGAGAGACATTCATACTCTCCAGTGTCTTCAGGAAGGCTGTGTGGGTTTCCTGAGTTTGAGAAGGTGGTCTGTAGCATGCTACAAACTGTAGGGCAGTTTTACCTATGGTTAATTGCACCTGGATGGTCTCTGATGCTTCGTGCATTGCCACTAACCTGGAGGTGTGGGTATCCTTTATGAATATGGATACTCCCCCTACTTTTGTGGTTCGGTCCGGATTTTGGGGCCGGAACGCATGATATGAGGTATAACCTGATAGTGCTAGGGTGCTCTCAGGAGCCTTGAACCAGGTTTCAGTCACAGCACAGACATCGATGTTCTCCATACTGAGGAGGGCTTCGAGGGCATGCATCTTGAGGTTTAGACTTCTGGCATTGAGCAGTAGTACCCTTAGTTTTTCTCCATTTTTGTTTTCTAGGGCGGTAGGTTTATCATTTGAGCCTTGCCTAAAAAAGGCACTATGGGGGTGGCAAGAGCCTTTGCCAATATCCGGAAGCCCAGGGTGACAGGTGCAAGCCGTCCCTTGAAGCAGCGTGGCTTGTCAAGCATGTCATCCCAGGCAGACAGACATTGGATCCCCTTAGAATGACACCAGTAATTAAGCCAATTATTAAAGCTGATCATTTTGTCTCGGTATTGTGGCATCATTCTTGGTGAGGGTAGGATACTGCTCAGGGTCAGGGTCATACCAGCCTGGGCTACATGATCTGAGAGCTCCTCTATGTCTCTTTTCATGTAGTCCAGGGAGGTACGTCTCAGGTCGTTCACACCGGCATGGACAATGACTGAGTCATACTTGTACTTGCTGTGGAGTGACCTGAGTGCTTGTGTTATGTGGCAGATTCTAGCGCCTGACAGGCAGCTTACTGTGATCTTTTCCTTGTTCAGTCTGGTGAGTGGGACGTCAGTGTGTCTGACTATGGAGTCACCTATAACAAGTGTGTCTGGCATTGTGTTTGGCCTTAAGGGCTGTGACTGTTTAGCACACTGACTTTGAGAACTATGTGTTGCATGTCTTATGTCTTGAGGTGGCAGCTGCTTGGGTGTCTGCTTTGGAGGCCTCTGTAGTTTTGGTAGATTTTTGATCAGTGCCTCCGAGTATGTCTTTGTGTGTTTATGTGTTTGTTTTGCAGTTGTGATAGTTCTATTTGAAACTGGGTTTGTGGTGTGCGTGGTTTCCTTCTCCTCCTGTCTGGTCTTGCCAATCCTGAGTTGAGAGAGCTCAGCCTCCAGTTTGGCTATATAGTTGCATCTCTCACATGTATTTGTGTTTTGTGGGAGAAGGAGTGGGTTGTCTGTGTACATGAGGCAATTGTAACATTGCCTCAAGATGCCCAGATTCACCAGCTGAACAGGAAAGGACGCTAGCAACTGACCCTTCGACATGCTAGAAAAAGTGAAAAAGTTTGCTGTGTAACTGAGTCAGAAGGGACCTATAGGGAAATTACTCAAGGGGATTCTAGGCTAATGTAGTACTTTGTTTAGTATACAAGTACTTTACCTATATAAAAATGCTTTAGGAGCAAGTGCTGAGCTTTTAAGATAGAGAATAGACTGTTTAGATTGCAAGTAGAGACGTTCTACGGAAAAAATTGAAGAGCAGACTTTACGGAGCCAGAAATAGTTTAACCTTGTTTAACCGGCGCTGCCCGATGGCGCTCTATGGGCAACTCCGCGCTAAATCACGCAAAAGCGTGCTAAAGCGGGCTTTATAGCAGGGGGTTGAAAAGAGCTAGGAATTGACCCAAAATGGCCAATAGACTACAAGTTTCTGGCTGGAACCACTGCTCTAGGGACAAATAGGCTGCTCAGTGCTCCCCACTCCCACTGGTGAACAAAGAAGCTTCCCTTTATCCAAATAAGGATATGGAATAGCACAGGAACCAAGCCAAAGCCCAGAGATCAGCAAACTCTGAAAACTGGACTATTCTAGTTCAGTAAGGCGGGAAAACAAGATTTTTTTTTTTTTTTTGCAGAAAACAGAGGAAAAACAGACAGTAAATGCTATAAATGCTTTTAAACGGCTAGCACACTTGAGTGTGTTAGCCTACAGGTAAAATTAAGCAACAAATAACTTTTTTAAACATGAAAAACAGTTAATCAACACAAAAACAGTTTAAATAGAATGCAGAGCTGTATAAACAGGCGAAAATGCAGTCGCTAAGCAGTAAATAATCAAAAAGCCAGAAAAAATACTTAAATCAGGAAAAAGTCACTCTTTTGCTCTCTGCTGCTTGTAGAACTCTGCAGGACACCACGAGGAGCTGTGCTGAGTTGAATACAAGCGAAAAAGCGCGCTAAAGCGGGCTTTATTACAGGGGGCTGAAAAGAGCTAGGAATTGACCCAAAATGGCCAATAGACTACAAGTTTCTGGCTGGAACCACTCCTCTAGGGACAAATAGGCCACTCAGTGCTCCCCACTCCCACTGGTGAACAAAGATGCTTCCTTTTATCTAAATAAGGATATGGAATAGCACAGGAACCAAGACAAAGCCCAGAGATCAGCAAACTCTGAAGACTGGACTATTCTAGTTCAGTAAGGCGGGAAAACAAGATTTTTTTTTTTTTTTTTTTTTGCAGAAAACAGAGGAAAAACAGACAGTAAATGCTATAAATGCTTTTAAACGGCTAGCGCACTTGAGTGTGTTAGCCTACAGGTAAAATTAAGCAACAAATAACTTTTTAAAAGTGCAAAACAGTTAATCAACACAAAAACAGTTTAAATAGAATGCAGAGCTGTATAAACAGGCTAAAATGCAGTCGCTAAGCAGTAAATAATCAAAAAGCCAGAAAAAATACTTAAATCAGTTATAGCAAATACAGTTATAACAAATGCTCTGAAATATACTGTATATTTCCAAAATGTTTGAGAAGGACAGTCAGAACACAAGAAGGTTCAGGCGGAAGAGGAAAAAAAAAAAAGTTTTGTTTTACTTTTTGAAAGGGAAAAAGGAGGAACAGAAGGCCTTATCAAATGTTCTCTCTGTATTAAGCAGAATGAGCTAATGACACTAGACTGGGAGGTGTGTCACAGTAGGGGTGGGCAACTGCAAAGCCACCAAGTATAAGAGCAAGACACCAACAGGGAGGGAGGGTAGGACAAAATAGCCTACAGACAGCAAGCACTAGAGAGACAAATGAAAGTTTTTAAACAGATAAGGATTTGTGAAGATACTGAATAGACAAAGTGCTTTATATATATTAAGTTGTAAAAACAGTAATCTGTAAAAATAATCAAAAAAAATCAAGATACTTATATTTTGTAGCTCAGTTGCGGTCAACAACTTCTCCAGTCTGCACTGTGTGCAAAGACAGAAACCCTACCAAAGTTAGGGCTTAAAAACCAGAACAGCTTCTTTTTTTTTACAAGAACACAAAAGAACCAGCCCACACTAGCCAAGAGATAATTATACAGTGGAAATGTTTCAGTTTACACAATAGCCTACAGACAGCAAGCACTAGAGAGACAAAAATGAAAGTTTTTAAACAGATAAGGATTTGTGAAGATACTGAATAGACAAAGTGCTTTATATATATGTCTCAACTGTCCCGATTTTCACAGAATGTCCACATTTTTGCCTCATATTGTTGGTATGCTCCACATAAAACTTCTGGTAAATCCTTGAGGACTTAGATTTCCAAATGATGACAGAGAACTGAGTTTCAATCTTCATACCCTTCTGAAAATGCATGCTAATGCAAACTCTTTCTTCATTTGTAACAGAAATAATTAACTCTGACCCATGTTTTTGGTCATTGTCCCCATTATTTTTTGGCTTTCTCCATTTTCTTTCTTTTTTTTTTTTTTTTGCAGTAAGAGGTTGAGAGGTATGATCTAGGCACTCTTGCTGATAATTCCTTATCATCTGACCATTGTGTTTCTACAGTAGATCTGTAAGCTTATTATCTGGCCCATATAAGTTCTAAAAGCATCTCTACTAGCTCAAAAAAAGTCTTAGTTCCCCTTTCCTCATATCTTAACAGACCCATTATTGCATATAATGCAGCTTTTGGCATGTATTTTACTAAACAAATCACACAACTTGAAAGACCTTAGATTTTCATAACTAAAATGATTAGTGGCCTCAAAAATTTGGTTATCAGAGAGACTGGCAGCCTTTTCTCTGTACTCATTTTCTTACAGACTCCCGGAGAGTGTGTCTAGCCTTTCAAGCCATGAAATATCCAACACTATTTGACCTCAAATTCCTTTGCAGAACTAATGGTACCTTAAATATTCAGTTGAAGGTTGGCTGACAAGTTTACCATTTGTTTTTCTACCTTTCACATTCTCTTGCTGAAGCTATCTGATATTTTTATCATTATCATTGAATGTACTCAACTTGCATTAAAAATAAGACTATTGTACATTAAATAGCATGTCACCTGTCTCTTTTTTAACCTGAATAATCTTGATGATGGTGCTGATGTGTGGTGATCAAAACCTATACACAGATTGCCAGCAATCAGTAAATTAATTTCTCCTGTGAGAGGTCCAGTGACAGAACCTTACTTGTTTATTTATTTATTCTGGAGGGAGTGGGATGACTGATAAGCATTAAAATACAAGTCCTATTGAAATCATACATGTCTTACTACATGTTATTTATTGATTCATTTATTTAATTTATTTATTTGTTGACCGGGTAGGTCCACTGGGCCAAAGTGTGCCCATTTTCAGTGGAGGCCCGGGGAGAAAAGCTCCACACAGATAAAACTTAAAAACAATATAATGCTTACAGTGTGATAGAAGACAATATAACATACATATCAGATAAACTGCTAAAGCATACAAGAATACAATACATTCAAAGTAATAAAAATCACATGATCAGATATGACAGACTAAACTGCCTTCGCTTCGGGCCACAGTGCAGTATGGTCAATTTGATAAGAACCCATACAATAGTTGTTCCAGATTAGACTGACAGACCCATATAGTAGGTGGCACTGAGACAGTCTGAGTCAGTAGTGGTGTCAAATATCAAGGGGCATAGACAAGGTTTATTTGTTTAGGAGAAGGTAAATTTGAAGGTACTGGAGGTGGAGGGGGAAGGAGGGAAAGGTGGGAGGAGAGGAAGGAAATGTGGGAGAAGAGAAAGGGAAAAGACAGAAGTCAGGTTGTGGGTTGTGAAGTGTTAGAACAGGGGCATTGCCAGTGGGAGGAGAGGTGATGTTTCAAACATTTTTTAAAGATACATATATTACTAGTTGATCTAAGGGAGGAAGGGAGAGAGTTCCACAGTTTAGCAGTGGAAAAGGAGTGGAGCCATTGTCCAGCGGAGAGGTTGGGTTTATCTACCTGTAGGAGCATCTGGTTTTCTGATCGGAGGGGCCTGTTAGGGTGGTATGGAATAAATAGGTTAGAAAGGGCTGGGCAACTGGAAGGGTTGTGTATTAGTTTATGGGCAGTAGTTAGTTGAATATACATGAGATGGTGAGGTAGTTTTAGCCAGTTCAGAAGTCTAAGAGAGGTGCAGTGGTGAGATAAGGGCTTGCCATTGGTAACACATCTTGCTATTTTGTTGTAGCATGAGTGTAGTTTGGATTTAAGACTGGCCTGAATATTGGTGAAAAGAGGAGCTCCATAGAGAACAGAGGGGAGCAGAAAAGAGGAGGCAAGAGCTAGTTTGGAAGGATAATTGAGGAATGATTTGTGTAGCTATAGCATGCCCAATTTCTGGTGTGCTTTTTTAATGATGCTCTGGATGTGCATGTCGAAAGTTAGGTGTTCATCTATAGTAACACCTAGAAGTTTGGTATGTGTGGCAATCTCTGTGGAGGTGTTGTCATGGGAGAGGATAGTGAAAGTGTCTTTGCTTATGGTGCAGGATTTCTTGGGGGTAAATAGCATGAGTTTATTTTTTTTTTTAGAATTTAATGTTAAATGGTTGTTAGCCATCCATGTTTCAGTGGTGTTTAGGGCTGCTTGGGTGAGTTGTTGAAGTTTGTTTGGGGAGATGGCAGTACAGACGATAGTAGAGTCATCTGCATATTGGATGACTGTTCTTTGAGTGAGAGTAGAATGGAAGTCATTAATGAAAGTGCTGAAAAGTAGTGGGCCTAAGATGGACCCTTAGGGAACACCTGTGGAGGTGGTAAGGAAAGGAGATAATGAGTTACCCATTTTGTAGCTTGTTGCCTGTCTGATAAGTAGTTGGAAAACCAGTGTAAAGTAGAAGGAGAGATACCCATGTTGGATAGTTTTCTAAGAAGGAGTAGATGAAAGATAGTATCAAAGGCTTTGGACAGGTTGAGAAACAAAGACAAGGCAAGTTTTCTGGTGTCACAAGCCTGATGGATAGTGTCACAGAAGGAGGTTAGAGCTGTAGTGGTACTGTGCCCTGGTCTAAAGCCATGTTAGGTTGGAGATAGCATGTTGCTGTCAAGTAGGTAGCTAACGAGCTAGCTGTGGATCCATTTCTCATGGATTTTTGAGATGGGAGAAAGGATGGCAATGGGACGAAAGTTGGAGACATCTATGTTGTTTCCACCTTTATGGAGTGGGAGAATAAATGCTTTTTTCCAGATGGAAAGAACATACAAGTCTTGTATGGATATGTTAAGAAGTATGCTGATGGGGTATGCAATGGAATCTGAAGCTTTTTGTAGGAATTCTGGGGGCAGGCTGTCAGGGGCATTTGTGCAAGGTTTTAATTTCAGAAGCATTTTCTTTACTATGGCTGTGGGAATAGGGGCTAGAGAGAAGTTTGGAGAATGGTCAGGGGAGCTATTATTGGCTGGTGGCTTGGGGTGGTTAGGTGTAGTTGGAGGGAAGGTGGTAGTGAGATTGGCTATAACATCAATAAAATATGTGTTGAAAAGTGTGGCAATTTCTACAGAGTTTTTGTCTGGGTCTGGACACGGGTTAGTCTCTGACCCTGGGTGTAGAAGTCTATTGATAGAGCTCAAAAATGTTTAGGGTTAAGCTTATGTTGCTTTTGTAAGGTATGATAGTATTCTTTCTTATCCCTAATGATTTGGCACTTTACTTGGTTGTAGAGGTGTCTGTAGGTTATGAGGTCAGAGGATTTTTTTGTGCTTTTGCCAAAGCTTCCAGGCTTTGTCCTTGGTGGACATGTCCACTTTAGTGGCTCTAGTGAGCCATGGGGAATACAAGGATTTTATGTGTTTTAACCAGAGGGGTGCTTGGGTATTCAGAATATTAAGGAATGAAGAACTGAAATGTTGTACTGCATTGTCTAGAGGGAGTGTTTTAAGGGGTTCCCAATTAATGTTTCGTAGGATGCCATTAAATGTTACAGGAGAGAACTGAGATAATTCTCTAGTATATTTGTATTAATGTTTGTGAATTTCTGTTGTGGTTCTGTGTATTACAAATACTGGCAAGTGGTCACTGATGCTATTTGTGAGGGTTCCTGCAGTGGCTATTTTACTGGGGTCAGAGACCATGATCCAATCTAAGATTGTACCATGGCTGTTATTTTTGCTAGGTCTGGTAAAGTCATCTATGAGTTGGCTGTATTTATATAAGTTGATGTTGGTGGAGGGGGGGGGGGTGGTGTGAGAAATCAAGCCAGTTTATGCTAACATCACCCAGGACTATTGTTTCTGTAGTTATGTTACTGGAACTCCTTTTGGATGCACACAGTAAATCAAATGCTATTATGTGGGCATTTTCTAGCATGAACCTCCACCTATTGATTGGATATGTTCTTTTTTCATTTATCTATGGACTGTAATCTGTCCTTACAATCTCCTCATCAGAGATGATTGCTGCTGATACAGAGACCAATTGTACACAGACTAGTATGCTATTGTTAAACAATTACTTAAACCACTATGCTAGGGGATAGCCTTCTGCCACATAAGCTATGACCCGGATCCTGAAAACCACCAACTTCTACCCCCAAAAAGACATCTTATTCTTTAGTTAGCATTTGAGTTGAGAACAAGATGCAGTGAAGTGTAATGTTATGCTGTACAAGAAAAGGTTCAAAGGGTCTAATTTTTTTTTCAAATAAAAATTTGCAATGTAATAGAGGTAAAAATATGACTGACCATATAACCCAAGAAAACATTCTGTTATTCTGATTAAAATGAGGGAAGGTAGGTTAGTAAAGTAAAATTAGAAAAGTTAGTAAAGTAGGTAGGCTGGCAGCACTTGGGCATTTTTGACCTTTAGCAAGGATGGAGAGACAGGTTTGTCTCCCAGAGGCTTCCTCATCTCTGGAATAGTCTTTCCATACAAGTCAAACAGAGTACCTTGCTGACCCTTTTCAAGCACAACCTTGATGAGTGGATGGGAAACTGCAAATTTGTCCCGGGGTTCCACCTGTGTCCCTCATTGATAGGGTGACAGGTGCTGACTGAGGTTTCATTTTGGGGATAAACTATTGGCTAGGCTTGTAAGGGCCCCAGGGCCATTAGCCTAGTAACCTGCTATGATCCTATGATCTTATGTTTACATTCACAGTAATGAAGGCTATTGAATACATTAACTAATATGATATTTATTAGACTTAAAACTTAACTTCTAAAAGTAATTTAAATGGCAGTCATTGCTTCTGCATAATTGTAACGTTTCCTAAACTACTCCCATGTTTCATTTATAGCATGTCTCCCTGGGGACATCTTGTATATTTGCACAGTGCAGTGAATTGTTGTAAGTGTCATGTTTTCCTTCTTAGTAATCATGTACAGAATGACAAATTTTTCTTGAGGCAAAATATGTGAACATACAAAAAATATATATATATGTTCTATGGCTATCTGAAAAAATATCTTAAAATGACACCAAAAAATCGCATTTTATATATCAATGTTGACAAATGTCATTTCAGTCCTTCTGCAAGCAATTACAGTTAGTTAAATATTCTAGAGTCATGCAAAATGCAGTAAGAAAAAAAGGCTGGGATACTTCCTTATTACATAGCTTGTTGTATGATATTCTTTACAGAGATGGTCTGTTTTGGTCTCTTTTCTTTATGACAAGGGTCAAAAAGCAACACACGCAAGTACAATAGTCATCTAATCATAACAAGCGTCACTGACATTAGCAAGGAAGAACTATTTAAGTCTGCAAAGGCTAATGTTGCAAGGAAAAAGGTTTTTTTTTGCTATGATATAGTGTCTTTGTAATTCTGTGACATTATTTTTCACTTCCTTTGGTGTACGCTTTCATTTTATGTGGATCTTTTGAACAACTATTGAATCTTTATGTTGTGTATCTCATGTTAAGGATGATATTTACTTTTAACTACTCTGTTAATCTTAAAACTTAAATTGTCAAAGTTTTGGTTTTATGGGTACATGACTTGAAGAGTTTTATGGGTACATGACTTGAAGAGTTTTATGGGTACATGACTTGAAGAGTATATATATACCACCCAAGGGAGGGTGGCCTAATGGTTAAGATGTTTGCCTTGTAAACACAAGGTACAGGGTTTGAGTCTCACAAGGGATAATTGGCTAGGCTTAAAATGGCTTGCAAGGGCAGTTAGCTTAGTACTAACCTATGAACCTATGAAGTGGTAGCAGTGTTTATTAAACTTCAGTGTCACTGCTTGACAGAGGCACAGCAAAATAATAGGCATAGTTTTCTTCAAACTAAAGGGGTGGCGAAAGCCACATAACTATGGGCTAGGCTTATAAATGCCCTTGAGCAGATAGCCTAGTATGAACCTATGAACCTATATATATATATATATGTGTGTGTGTGTGTGTGTGTGTGTGTGTGTGTGTATGTATGTGTGTTTTAGAGATCTGTCTGATGTTATTAATAAAACTAGTAAATAAAAAAGATTTTCATAAAGAACAGCAGAAAGTGGCATCTAATATCATTTCGGAGAAGTAAACAGTGAAAAACAGAAAATGCAAAGTGAATTGGTTTATGCAAATAAGAAATCATGGTCTACATTTAGAGCTGTTTTGGTGGCTCAATTGGAATCACACTTGGTTTTGGTGTTAGCAGATCAGAAGGCTGAAGGTTGTACTGTATCTCAGGTACTTGCATTAATTTTTTAGCTCTGACACTGCAGTGCAGCATAAGGGTATGTTGAACACTGAGCATTTATTTATTTTATTTATTTGCAGTTGGTTTACCAGGATGATCCGTTGGGCTGAGATAAACCCATTTTCAGTGGAGTACTGGGGAGAAAAGCTCCAAATTACAATGTATATAATAAACAAGCACTAAGAGTACAAGTATAATAAACACGTTTTTGAAAAATACAATAATACAGATACAAATATGAACATATTTGAGGATGCAATTTTTAAAAATAAAAAAGAAGTATAAAGAAGCATAAGTATTATTTAGAAATGTTGGTTCCTACAATGCAAACAGAAAATAAAAACAGTTATTAGATATTTACTAGTGTATGAGCTCCTATTCATTAAAGATGATAATAGGGGAAGGAATATAAAGGTTGTATGGGTAATTTAATAGGGAAGAGAGCTAAGGCAGGGATGAGGAGAGAGGAAAAAATTTGAGCTGAAGGGAAAGGGGAGGTGGATATTTAGCAGTAGGGAGGGAAGACTGAAGGAGAGGAGGGATAGTGAGAAAGGGTGAGTTTCAGATTTAGTTTATGTAGGACATGAGCAGTAACATTCTCAATGCAATGGGATGTTAGGTGTGAGTGAAGCAAGGTTTTGAAGGAGGAGCGACTGCCAGTGGATCGGATCAGGGGTGGCAGTGAATTCCAGTGGCAAGCTAGAGAGAAGGATAATAGTTGCTTACCTGGTGGGTGGGCAGGTTTGCGTAATTCAATAAGGTTTCGGGTGTTTGATCTTAGGAGTCTGTTGGGTATGTGCATTTTAAAGGTGGAAGCAAGGAAGGGGCAGATAGAGGGAGTGGAGATTAGTTTATGAATTTGGGTGAGTTGGATATAAGTGAGATAACTGGGCAACTCTAGCCAGTTCAGTTTGTGAAGGGAAGTACAGTGAAGAGTGGAGGATTGGTAGCCTGTAGCAAATTTGGAAATTTTGTTGTAACTGGAGGAGAGATTTGCCTTGAGGGATGATTGTAGGTTAGTAAGGAGCAGGGCACCATATAAGAGAGATGGGATGAGATATGTGGTAGAGAGTACTAACTTGGTAGAAGAAGAGAGGTAGTGATTATGGCGGTAGAGCATTACAAGTTCCTGATGTGTTTTTTTATGTTTGTATATAGGTGACAATTTCCATTGTTACTGTTTCAGTATTTGCATTACTCCATATTTTCTTATTTTTTTTCCCAAAACTCCTTTGTTCTAGAACATTAAAATACATCATTGTCTCCTCTTGACAAATTCCTTTTATTGTATTGCTTGTATTTTATTGAGTCTTTCACTTGCAATTTAAGACAGTTGCCACAAAAATCTCCTCATCCCCACTGTTCTTCCAATATTCTTATTCTTCCCTCTATTGTCTTATTTCTTATATTACAAATTTCAACTCATGGGCATATATAATACTTTTTAGATGGTCTTATTATAACATTCTTTTCTTGTACGACTTGTTTAATAACTAACACTGACCTCTTCTAATATTACATCATCATCATTTAATAATCAGCATTACATAATGCAACAGAGCTCCTTTTATTTCTTTCTTCTTCTTTCTCTCCCCTTTTCCATCATATTTTTATGACACGTATATATCTCCTCATTCCATGTCAATTTTTTTATCAGTTAATTTAAAGTTGATCAGAAATATTTTTTTCTTCTTTTTCCATGTATTGTAAAACTCCTATCTTAATCCATCTATTCCTGATGCTATGTATTTTCTATCTTTACCAATGGTCATTTCATGTTAACCTCTTCTAAAATAGCCTTTATTTCACCACTTCTGCATTTCACTTCTGGATCCTTTTACTCTGTTCCTTATATGCATGTTTCTTATATACTTCTGTACTATTTCTGAAATCCCCTTCTGACTCTGTGCAAGCTTATCACCCCCATCTTCATTTCCAGTTATAATTATATAACTCTCTCACTCTTATCTTATTCATATCATATGTCCCTTATGCACTTTTATGAAGCCCGGTATCCTCTTCATCTACTGCTTTGTTATATTCTATGCATTGTGTCTATACCTTTGCTTTCCACAGTTAATGCTTCTTAATTTTTTATAAATTCCTTGTATTTGTTTTTATAATTTATCCATAACAATGTCCATGTAATATAAGGTGTCATCATTTCCCTATGGTTTTTAAACAATTTCACTCTTTCTCTTCACATCACTCCCAATTCTGCACATACACCAGGCAATCTTTTTAAGCCCTTTCCTATTTTAATTATGTTACTTTCTTTTCCATATGTCAGCATTATTCCAGTGTGATCTAAAAAGCCTAAAAAAACTAACTAAATAAATAAATAATTTCTGTCTTTATCCCTGTTCTTGCAGAAGTATACAGTCTTTCTGCGTCTAAGGACATATTTAAATATTCTATTACATACATACAAAGTTTTATATCTACTCCTACTTTTCTTTTCTTGTCCTTATATCACAATGAAATTAATCTAAAATGACTAACTATGTTTTAACTCCCAAAAAATATTTAATTTGTTTCAATGCAGTTTCTCCCTTTCCTTGTTACCCATATAAGCATATAAAATGATGATCTCTTACTTCTGTATTGCTCCTTCCACAGTCCACAATGAGGAGTTTCCCTGATTCTACCACTAAAACATATAAAATCTTGATGTATGTATTATTTATCAAGGTTACAGTTGATGAACACCTGATTATTTCCATTTTCCATACAACTTACCTTCTCTATATCTGTTGAAAAAGATCTCTGCTTTTCCTTAACATTTTTCATGTCTAACTTATAGGTATAATTTTTTCCACCATTTAACAACTTAAGTTTTTACCTTTTAGTTACTATGCTATTCATAATTATGGGTCTACTGAAAAATTATCCCTCTTTTTCTATCATACTGAAATGTTAACTTTTCCCTTTTTTCAATGCCTGACATGATCTCTTATTGAAACTTCTGTAGTTTCCCCTTCTTCACCTTAATTTTTAAGACTCAGATTCATTTTCCTTTATTATTCCTTTTCTATTTTTTGCATGCAGTCCGCTAAGTTTCTCTCTTCACTCTCCACTTCTTCTTCTTCAGCCATCTATTCTTTCTCTTGACCTTTTGCACTTATTTCTGGATCAATAGTGTCATCATGTTCATCATTCTCTGTTAAATTGCATTTAAATATTTTGTCTCTGCCATTGTTTTGACCTTCGTTCACATAATCCATCTACCAGTGTCCCTGTTTACTACACCTAGTATGCATTCATTTGCATTATTTTTGCAGCATGACCCAGTTCCCCATACTGGATTCATCTTCTGTTATTACATCAGTTAATCAAATGATTTTCAACATCATCATCATGAAAAGCAGATTTTGGCAAACATAAAAATGAACTTACTTCCTACATTTTCTATTAATTTCCTTCAAAGGCAGCTATATCTTCTAAACCCCATCCAAAATTTACTTTCATCATAAACTTTTTCACAGTGTAAATGCCTTCACATAAGTCAGAAAATATTTAACAATGTCCTTTTCAAAAAGAGTGTCCATTCTAAATTGAAGCAATACTCTTTTTCTTTTTGCAATGCTATCAGCTGAAAGCAAATACAAATTCAATGGATTTTTTCCATGTACCTTAAGCCTAAATCTGTTTGGCAGTTTAACTGATTCAAAAATTATCAGGAAAAAGTTCTGGTTTCCCAAGTGCATTAGGAGACGGACCAAAGCAGATGCAAAACTCAGTGACTCTGCCATCATATCCCATATGTTATCAGTGTTAATTATATTGCTCTTTTTTAAAGAAATCATCACATTTGGTTGTTTTGTTTTTTCAACAGCTGTTCATTCTACATTTTGTTCCCTCTCCTTAAATGTTATAGCATAGCACCATTTCATTTCCTTTGTCAACTGAGAATCTAGCATGAAATGAGCATGTGTCTCACCTTCTGCAACTTCCTCCAATCTTTCATTATGCTTTGATTTTTACTTTTGGTCATTTGCAATAGTATGCCTGGTTTCATCCTCCTGTATGCGCTTTTCTAATATTTTTGCCAAAAAGAACATGTGTCTCACTTAGTTCATTTTCTGCCTTGATCTCCATTAAAGTTTGTATATCAGTTTCTCTTTCTGTGAACTCCACAACTTCAGTCTGCATATTGCCCTCTGCATTGCCTAAAGAATACATACATTCCTTTGTATTATCATCTCCCATCTTAACTAACTGCAGCATAATGTCCTACAACATGATTTCTTCCTCCATTTCCATCCTTTCACAGAAAGAGCTCTATAATGTGCTCTTTCATTAGAGTAGGAGTTAGTTAATTTTATTTCAAGAATCAATCAAAACAGCAACATTTCATAATGACCTTTTTACAGATTGCAATATTTCCATGTAAAAGAGGGAATGTTAGAACACATTTTTTCAGTATTATGTAACTTATTTGCAATACTTATGCATATCTAACTGTCCAAATTTTCCAAACTATAAACATCCAAAACAATTTTATCAGAATTAACTTTCTCCTCCAGAAACCCCTAATACATTCAATTTGTAGAGAAATCATCTATCCCCATTTGAGACATTAGTACTTTAGAAAAAAACATGCAATTTTTACCTTTCTAAAGAAATGGGAAAACAAACAAACAAACAATCAAAAACATGTTAAATAGTTTCTATATTTCCACATAAACATAGGGACAAATTCATAAAGGTAATGCTAATCGTACACCTTCATGGACATGTGGCAGTAATGTTTTGGAATTCAGAAACAGGCCTAACACTGTGCTGAGCTGTCCGCAAACATGAAGACATGCAGCACTGCATAGGGCTGCGGCTGTGCTGTATGCTAATGTGTCAGTGCAATGGAGAGACACGTGATAATTAACCATGTGCCCTATTTACCAGAACCTCCTCCAGGAAGGCATCTACATGCCAAGCAATTCAGGAAATTGCTTGATAATGTAATTCAGCAAGGCAGGCTTCAACACATTGCAGTAGTGAAAAAAATGTATTCATTTAAAGACAGTGAAAGAAGTACTGGGATTGTGGTTGGGCATACTACACTGGTGCCATAGTTGCACTTCATTTAGTATGGTGATTAGAGGGTTGGGGTGGGGATACTAGCCTCCAGAATTATTACACTAATGTCATAGTGACAATTCAGTTAGTATGGAGATTGGAGGGGGTAGGGATACTAGCCTCCAGAATTATTACACTAGTGCCATAGTGGTACTTCATTTAGTATGGAGATTGGAGGGTGGTGGGGTGGGGATACTAGCATCCAGATTTATTACACTTGTGCCATAATGGCACTTCAACTGGCATGTGGATTAGGAGGGAGGGGGGACAGTAATCACCAGGGAGTACTGTAATCTCTTATGCTGTAATGGCATGTATATTGATACTAGGATCAGCAGACAATTCACAGACAGGTACAGGGACTGCATTTTGTGTGTGTGTGTGTGTGTGTGTGTGTGTATGTGTGTGTGTGTGTGTGTGTGTGTGTGTGTGTGTGTGTGTGTGTGTGTGTGTGTGTGTGTGTGTGTGTGTGTGTGTGTGTGTGTGTGCGTGTGCGTGTGTGTGTGTGTGTGTGTGTGTGTGTGTGTGTGTGTGTGTGTGTGTGTGTGTGTGTGTGTGCACGTGTGTGAATGACTGAGGGGGATGCCTATGACTGCATGATGTAAATGCAGCAGTTAGCTACTCTAATAGAGAGAACAATGCCATTGTAGTGACTGTTTTTCAGAGACATGCAAACTAGCTGTAAAACGGTCTTTCCTTATCTTGACTAACATGTCTCTGAATTTCAGAATAAGGTGTTGTGGGCACCTTCTTAGCAGGCATCCCCAGGATAATATTTCCTCATTGACTGACCTTTATATACTGCTTTGCCCCAAAGCTAATTCCTAAATAAAACAGTACTCTTCCTAAAATGCCATAAGATCCAATTTCTGCACTTTTTATCTGTACTGATTCCCAACCCCAACTTCATTAATGCATTTTTTAGCATTGTCATTATCTGTTTTAATCTTTCTACAATATCTACATGTAATCTAATCTAATCTGCATTGTTACAATTACCAGAAGTTTCATCTCTGAGGAATATTCCACCTCCATCCAAATAATAATTCTAATTTACTGAGAGGACTCCTGCTGAGTTCTAAATGTCATTAATATGGGTGTTTGAGCATAACTATTTTATAATGATTTGGTCCAAATAGAGATTTACAAAATACCCCTCTGACCATCAAAACTATAAAGAGCTTAGAAATGCTACAAAGAAACTAATAATTCTTGACAAAAAAAAACTATTACCATAAACTCAAAAAAAAAAACAAGAGAGAAATCCACAAAAATTCTGGTCAGGTATTAACAGGCTACTCCATCCAGGGCACTCAAAACCCCCTACCCCCTCTAACTTGACTCAGAACTCTCCTATCCAAATTGCAGATACATTTAACAATTTTTTCTCTGAAACTGTTAAATCATTAGCAAATACCTTATCCCCAGCTAGTGCCACTATAGCACACTCATTAGCCAATAAACCCCCTGCATTGAATCTACAACCACTTCCAACTTCACTAATCCATATGCTTCTTCATAAACTGAAACCTTGTACACCATCAGCTGCCCTCTTCCCAGCCAAATATCTCCAAATGGTAGCTGGCATACTAGCCTACCCTATTTCCATCTTAATAAACAGAACCATTACAGAAAGTTCCGTACCTTCCCTCTGGAAAGTCTCCCATATAATTCCATTGCATAAGGGTGGTAACTCAACTGAAGTGCCTAACTTCTGACCTATAGCCCTACTCTCTCCTTTAGCAAAAATCATGGAGAAATGTATCCACCAGCAACTACTTGATCCTCTTCTCCAAAACAATCTACTGGCTGACTGCCAGCATGGCTTTAGGCCATTCCACAGCACTACAACTGCACTCTTATCCTTCTCTGACTGTATTAATAAAAACTGTGATAACAACTTGCTTTCCTCTGCTCTCTTTTTAGACCTCTCTAAAGCCTTTGATATGGTGAATCATCAATTAATGTTAGATAAACTACAATCTCTTTCCTTAGATACTCAGGCACTCAAATGGTTTAAGTCCTATCTAGGTAACAGACAACAGGCAGTCGTCTGGGACAATAACTTATCCACTCAACTCCCAATCACTCTAGGTGTCCCACAAGGCTCCATTCTGGGACCTCTCCTCTTTTCTGTCTTTATTAATGATCTGAAAACTACCCTTCCACAAACCATCTGCATACAATATGCCAGCGACTCCGCATTAATCTGTGCTGCAGCCTCTTTGGTTGAACTCCAGTCCAGTACCCAAAAAGTACTTACCTTAGTTGAAAATTGGTTCCAACAACACTGACTCCTCCTCAACCCCAAAAAAAACAAGACTATTACTGTTCACTCCCACATAGAAGTCTACCCCTATCAATTTCACAGTTGCATCTAATAACAGCACTGTAATAGCACCCGACACAACTACCAAACTCTTAGGTGCAACAATTGACCATAATCTTAACTATGACACTCACATAAACTTAACCATCAAAGCAGTTAATAGAAAACTTGGTTTCCTCTATAGGCTTAAACCCCTTCTTACACCCTCTGCCAGAACTACTATTGCACAAACCCATCTAATCTCCACCCTATTCTACGCCTCCCCCATTCATACCAACCTATCCAGAATTAATCTAAACAAACTGGCAACCTCCTTTAATAATCTCATCAGATTTGCCACTGGGCTCCCCTTTTCAAACCCCCCATTGCCAAAATCTGAAACAGCTAGGATGGCTGGAATTTGAAAATCAGGTTCTTCTTCAACAACTTACTATCACTCACAAGATCATGCACCATCCCACTAATACCCCTGTACTCTGTAACCTTATTAGTCCTTATAAAAATTTAAAAACTCTACGTTCAGCTAACAGGTTACTAGTAGCCACCCACAAATCCAATAACAAATCTGGTGACTGCCTTTTTACTAACTTTGTTGGAAACACTTGGAATAAGCTTCCAAAGAATCTAACTTCCCTTACAGCTACACCACTCTTCAAGAACCAAGTAAGAGCCTTCCTTAAATCTCAGTGGTTATGTACATGTACTAAACCAGATTGATACCCTCTCCTCTTGCTAAACTACCTCTAAACCTACTTCAACAATTATATCTGTTTCATATTTCCTTCTCTATATGTTAATGAAGCATTACACTTTCTCTAGCTTAATTTCAGCTTTTGCTATTCCTTCCTGAACTACAACATAATACAAACTAGCCCTTTAAACATTACATGTTATCCCAAGAACTGATACTATTTATGTACATAACAGGTTTGATAGATACTAGCTATTTGTTTCACTTTCTCTCTCTGTCTGATATACTGCTCTAAATCTACTATATCTGTCTTCTATAGTTACTTTAACTACTCTTAATCTCTCTACACCTATTCCAATATAATTATTTATTTTTCCCTTTTTTTCCGCTCTCACCTACTAACTTAAACTAAATGTATGGTAAAGTGTTTTTTTTTTTTTTCTTTTTTGTTTTTACATATTAATGTACTTTCGCAATGTCTCTCATTAAGTAGATGCATACTATCTTTATTTCACTTTGTATAATCCTGTTTGGAGCTTTACTCCCCAGGCCTCTAATGAAAATGAACATATATCCAGATAGACTAGCCCGGTCAACAAATGTAAAATAAATAAATAGTGGTCAGACATATGGATGATCAAAACTGTCTGTCCTCCATGAAACTATTCCCTTGGTAAACCATAATGTCTGTAGAATCTACAATAATGAACTATGGGATATGGAATCATACACCTTTACAATATCCAGTCTCCAGAATAGCCCTGCTTCACCCCCTAACTGAAGTTCTCTGCTGTATTCCTTTAGTATAATACTCCCAATACTTATATACCATTTGTGAAACCATGTACTTCACTAGGTAAAAATTTACCTATTTCAGCCTTCATGTATGCCTAAACTTTTAATTATAAATTGACAATGGAACTGGCTGCCAATTTTTCAAATATATTTTCTGGCCTTTCTCTATCAGTGTTAGTGCAAGGCAATAGCAGTGATCATTGTGGAAAGGTGTATACCAGAAGCCATTCATTTAAACACCATTAACACCATTAACAATTCCTCATATTGACAGTTTTCCAATCTTTTATCAAGATAAGAAATACTTTATTCTCATGTGGCAGACTTAACACTGTATTTTTTAAGGCTAATTTTAACTCCAATAAAAAAAAGAAAATATCCAGTTATTGCCACTTCATATCCCAATTATCAGCCTGCACTTTTATATCTTTATTCGTTCTCTCTTGTACAAAAGTTTAATGAAAAATGTGCACTTGTTGCATAGTATCACTAATGTGTCTCACATACTGTTCAGAAGCCATTTCCAGACTAAGTGACTGCATTTTTTACATGTTTTAACTTCTACTAGCAGCATTTCATGTATCCTACCTTGTTTTCCAAATTTTGATGATTTAATTATATACATGTCTTCTGCTCATAATACTTCCTTAATTCCTGAGTAATGCAGTAAATGTTTTTCTCTTCTAAGACGGCTTGATTACATTACTGCATTAACTTGCTATATTCATTTAACTCCTTCCTTTTTGCTTAATGTATCCTCTAAATTCAGTCCATAATTAACTCCATTTGAGCCAATTCCACCAATGTATCCATTGTTTTCAGTAAATCATAAGTTAAATGATCATGTCAGACCATGGTTAAACACATTGGCACCTTATATATCTCATGAAGAATTCTCTGAGATTAAATAATCTATGGTCAACACACTTACATGCTTTGTTATTGTTCATTTTCCTACCACAGTCATATGAACTGACAATGCACTTCCCACTGTTCATTTTGTTATCAAATAACTCACTATCAGTAAAGATATTAACTGTTCTCCCTGAAGTAAACAGAGTCTAATGGACCCTAATATATAATCTGTATTTACTTATTAAGATCCTGCAAAATCTGACATCCACATCTTCTAACAGTTTTCCTTTCCTTTTTCTAACTTCTGTCAGATTGGAAATAAAAGCTCCCCTTATAACACTGTAGTCTGTACATAACCACATTTCAATTTTATCCTATAACTGCTTGTTTTTGACATATAAGCATATATATTAAATATCCTCCATGTATTATCACCATTTTCTATATCCAGTAACAACCCTCTTCCTGCTTCAGTCACATTCATATATAACATGCAAGTATTTTGTAGTAAAACAAAAGATAAAACCAACTACCTGGGTCAAACAGCCAGAATATTTTCTCTTTCTCTTTCTCTCTCTCTCTCTCTCTCTGTCTCAAAAAAAAAAATCTCCGAACAATGTTACTTGTTCACTTACTCTCAACTTACTCTCAGAAGCTTTCCTACTGTTCTAGAATACATATTTATATATATATAAATATATATCTCACAACTAAATTGCTTGGCACACGTTGCAATGTCCCACCTATGAGCATTTGAATTCTCACTATTAATGTATTTGAAAAAAATTTTCCACTTTCTTCATTTAAATCTTTTTCTTTTTAGTTTATTCATTTCTTTATCTCTTCACCTTCTACCACACTTTCATCCATTCCCTGTACTCCAACACACCTTTCTAACTACCATGCATTTCCAGCACTACTAGCTCATTCAGCACATATGATTTGCCCCATGTACTACTTCAGTGAGAAATTCCTGCACAATCCATCAATACCTACTTATGGACTGGGCAGACATTACACCTTAACCCCCAATAGCAGTCATCTCACATGTCTAAAAATATGTGCTAAACCAATTTCCAAACTTCTAATACACATTTAACCTTTCTATCACTGAGGTAATATACCTACCCATTTTAAGCATTCACTTTTAATTCCAGGTCCCAAAGACTATACAGCCTCCTCATCTTGAAAACCCAAACCTATATCCATCATCTGCTCAAAAACAGAAACATTTGAAAAATTCATTTATGACCATGTCTGTGAACAATTTAGCTATATGCTATCCTAAATGATTCACAACATGGCTTTTGTGGTTGGCATATCACATTAATGGTAAATGATCAAATATTCACATCTATGGAGAAAGAATGGATGACTAGGGCTATATTCATTGACCTCTGCAGGGTCTTTGAAAGTGAGGACCACTCGATACAAACATAAAAGCTTAACACACAGGGATTTACTGACAAGATAGGTAACTGGTTTTAAAACTATTTATCTAACACAACCTTCTTTGTCCATTAATATAATCTATTCACTAGCACAGGCACTTTCTCAGCTGGAGTTCCATAAGGCTATATACTTTGTTCAATGCTATTTTTCTGTTTATAGTTGACATAACAATAGCTTGTTAACTCTCATTCTAACATCACCATTTATGCTGATGACACAGTTGTTTAAAGAAACAGTCTATCTATATTATACCAGTGAAAAGAAAATACATCAAATATCTCTTCATCGACCCATTTTCAGTGAAAGTGAAACTCCACGAACAATTGTTACGTCAAACTTTTTCCCATGGTAACTACGAGTAGGCTAGTACAACGATCACATAAAAACAGAAAAATGTAAAACCTACCATGGTGGGGGCACCCCAACCCCCCAAACGAAATATACCACCTCTGAGATTGCACTACATTGGGGAAAAGGGCAAATTCCTGAAGATGGCCCACTGGTTACTTACTGTGGGAAAAATTTAGATGTAACAATTGTTCGTGGAGTTTTGTTTCACTGAAAACAGATCGCTAAGGAGGTACTCAATGTCTTTGCATTTTGCTGATATAATATAGACCCGTCCATCCTCTCCAAATGTCAAATTGTTCTTCAAAGCAATTTCTACTGTTTCTCTGGCAATGGCTTGCTGATAGCCATCTTACTATTAATGTTAGTTACACAGCTGCTTATGCTCTTCAGCACCCAGCACAAGCTAACAACTTCCTGACATAAGTAGACCTAATAATGAGCTCATCTTTTCAGTGGACAAATAAAGATATTTTGACCTAATTTTAGACCCCTCTCTGACATTCAAAATCCACACCACCTCATCTCAAAAGTTTCAACTCAACTTATGGCCACCTATACCGTCTTCAATCACTTAACAAAAAACGCAAGGCAGGATTTAGATAAGTATATCTTCATACCTGGACTTGAGTATGCCCTCCAAGAATTTCCCCCTACTTCTCTTAAAATGCAAACTAAATTCAAACTACAGTTAACTCTACATGCAGATATATGAACTTCATCTATAACTGAAGCACTGCTAACTCTACAAAAAAACAACTGACTCTCAGTAGCAGATCATTCTGTTCTTCCTTTATCCTCACTTACTTTTAAAATTTTACATAATAATGTTTGTCCATCTCTTGGAAGCAGGCTATTAGGTGAAAACTACTTCCTACTCTCTCAGAAAAGAGGAAAATAATGCTTTGACTGTGCAAAAAACACCTTTTGGTATGACAATTGGGGAAAGGAGTTTCATTAATACAACATTTTTTTAATTGCAGTTACCTACCCTTAGAGCTCAGGAACAGAGAAGACTATTAATATTTTGAAAATATGCTTTTAGAGTATGCAAGGAAACATCTACAAATACCCATTTCATGTGCAAAGGTGGTCCTCCCCCTTTACTACTTCACAGGCATTAACTTCCAATCTAAATTACCAACAAATCTATGCATTTAAAAGGTCTAGAACTGCTAGAATTGCTCAGATATTCAGTCAGTATTTGTTAATATGTAAACACAAATAGGAAGTTATAGCTAAACTCAAAATAAATTTAATCTAAATGGTACCTAAAGCATGTTTATGATGAGTAAAGTTATCCTCTGTTTGTTTTTTCCTCCATATAGGAATCAGGCTCTTTCACTTTTCAGTTCCTTTAACAATACCAGGCTCACCAGCTTTTCAGCTTCTTCCTCAACATTTAATTTAGAAGATACCAAACAGTATCTAGTCTACTATGACGTATCAAGATGGCATTTTAATATAACTCTGCTATCCTACAAGGTGCATTACAATGAAAGTTTTGATAACCGTGTATATAGAACCCACAAAATGAACATGTATGAAAAACTGAATTACTCTTATCGTTCGTTAACAATGTATATTACAAGAAATATTCAGTCTCTGGAACATGAGCAATGCTTTTGCCATGTGGCTTTTTCTTCTATATATATAACCCTTAATACTACGGAAAGCAAACGAATCATTTCAAAACTATCTATGTAATAATTTATAAGAAATAAAGTAACTCTTTTATAATCATTTCAAAATTATCATTGACTGTTATTTCTATAACAAATTGTTCATCTGCACCTGGGTTGTGGCTGAAAAGGATATACAGAGGACCTGTTCACTTGCCCTCTCAACAAAGGAATAACAAAATAAATGAATACATATATACATACATACATACATGCATACATACATACATACATAAATAATAAATAAATAAATAAATAAATAAATAAATAAATAAATAAATAATCAACTTGAGTCATTGGTCAAGTAGAGCATCAGAATTTGATAATAAGTAAGAGTTGTCAGGATGACCCTTCCCGGCTCTTGGGTGAGTAGTGTCATCCTGAGAAAATTCCATTTGACTTGGATCCAAGTCTGAGACTATCAAATTCTTTTCCATTTTCATTATTATTCTACTGATTACTTTTGAGCAATCCATGCAAAAATATTGCTCCTCACACTTAGTACACCTTTTATCCGCATTCTATTTATTGTGACAGGTTTGGCCACACTTTTCACATGTTAGATCATAGCAGTTTGCTTAAAATGCCTTGTTTTAACACAAAGAAAATAGTACTTTGGGTGTCCTACAGACTGTAGGACATAGCTACTCTATTCTGTGAAAACATTCCATTATCTGTGTTATTAAATGTACATTAAGTACAAACAGCTCCACATTACTTTCATCTTTTCGATAAGACGTTAAACCGAGGCCCCGTTTGGTTGAGTTGGTGGTAGCTCAGGTAGATGTAAAAGATCCTTTGGCAGCTATTGAAAAGAATAGGGGTTCTTTATTAAATACTATATCATATTCACAATCCCCAGGATTCAGTAAGGCTCCATGCAGGAATAGCTTATTCCTGCATGGAAATGACCGTTTAAGAGCAGAATGGCAGCTCGCCATGCATTGTTATGAAGGCGCGCTGCCTCTTCTCCTAAACGGACATGTAGTGTGGATGAGTGCAGGGTGTGTGTCTGAGAGCAGAGCTCTCACAATACACACCATCCCACAGTCAAGAATTAATGTTCAGCAATTACAATGAGCGAGAACGCTCATAGGGGGTTGCATACCTCTCAACTGTACAGATCTTCACAGAATATCCAGATTTTTGGCTCATACTTTTAACCTATTCCTCATTTTTTCCTGGCAAATCACTGGGATGATCTCAGGATTGAAGTTGGTAAATAACGGCATACATTTCAGTTTCAGACTTCAAATCCATCAGAAAATGTATATTAAAACAAATCCTGTTACTCTAACAACTTTCTTAAGTTTATAAGAGCAATATGTAAAATATGTCCCACGTTGTACCTCATTTTGTCAAGCTCTGTCCAGATATTTTGCATGAAGAGGTTGAGAGGTATGGGGGGTTGCCACCTCTTCAAATGCCCAAACTGGGACTGTTAGTACACAAACATGACATGTTGCAGGAGAAAACACACCCACAGCCATTGCAAAGATCAAAGCCCCACTTCCCAGGAAAACCCTATGCTGATAGCAAGTGAAACACGCTTGGATGTCTGTCAAATGTGCAAATGTGTGCATACATCCACAGCAATAAGTGAAACCTGTCCCTTCCTAGAGAAAATAACACTAGAGTTTTTTTTTATCAAACAGATTAAATTTAACCATAGCTGCGCGGGTTTGCCCATTGCTTAACTATGCATACAATAGCTTAAATAGTGCAAGAAGGCAAATAGCAAGATATATTCAATAGAAGTAGTACTGTAATAGTGTAGTGGTCAGAGTGTTTGCTTGGCGAGCAATCATTCTCGGTTTGATCCTCACTGTAGTAAATTCCATTGTCCATGTGAAAGGAATTTATGAACATTTTTTTTTTGCTGTATAACCTACTAAATAACATATATTTGTGAACTGGAGTACTGCATTAAGTGCAGATGTGAGATGTTATTGTAATAATGTGGTAAAATCCACAGATAAACACAAGTGCCCCATACAGTATACATACACATGAATCAGGGATACTAAACAAAGTTATAATGTGTAATGAATGATAAACCCATGCCATACAGCAAATAGTGTAAAAAATGTATAAAGTGTCCAAATGTATCACTTTTCAAAGACCCATGTTTCATTTCTTTCTAAATTAGTGCAGGGGTAAGCGGGAGTAAGGACATTTAAGCAGCAGTAAGTGGACTTAAGCCTGTTTGTGCAGGGTAAGCAATGCCTACATAGGTTAAGCAATTTAAAGGCTAACTGACTGTAAGAATATTTAACCAGAAGTTAGCATTACTTACCATCTCGCAAACCCACTTGCAACTGCTTAAAAGTGCCTTAATCACTCTGTATCCAACAGCCCCTGTTCTGCCCAGCAACAAAATAAGCAACCATTGCAGGTCTTGAACCCAGGACCCTGTACACTATAGTCACAGCAGTTAACCAGTGAGCCATCACAGCTGTACATAAAGCTGAGGTATACCCAAACAGATCCTCACTAAAGGAAAATCACAATTTACATATGAAAGGGATCTATGAACAGTTTTATGTTATATAACCTACTAAATAACATATATATGTGAACTGGAGTACTGCATTAAGTCCAGATGTGAGGTGTCATTGTAATAAAGTGGTGAAATCCACTGATAAACACAAATACCCCATATAGTGTACGTACACATGCAATGCTAAGCATTGCACACCTCTGCTTAGCAGGTGTAAGCAATGCCTAGCCCAGCTAAATCAATTTGCTCATTGGTATGCCCCTTTAAGCAATGCCAACCTTAGGTAAGCAGGTTTGCCCATAGCTTAGCATTTTCAAAACTGTCCAGTCATGACAAAGTGTGGGAAATCATCCATATTTAAATCCCACAGGTGGGAATACATCTCATAACAGGTTGCAGCTTCCTCCTGTAGGCACAATGGTTGGTGTCCAGGAAGGATTGTGCTTCCAAGTGCAGTGCTGGGGCATCCAGGAGCCAAGGTCATGGCAGGACTCCTGGTAAAAGACCATGAAAAGAGACTGCTGCAGGGCCAGTACCAGGGTTCCCAGTATAAAGTGGAAGCCTGGGACTGTCTCGCCCATGACCTCAACTGTGCCACTGGCATCCCTCAAACTGATGACCAGGTCAGGCATCACTATACCAACCTGAAACGGAGGAAGAGGGAGCTCTTGGATCAGTGGATCCAAGAAGCTAGGCAAGGTGATGTTCCAGCAGTGTGTGAGTACTCATTCTAACTGTTTAATAATTGCCAGCTCATGCATATTATGGATAGGTATGGCTAAATATTTCTCTTATGTCCCTGACAGTGGCAGCAGCCTGGGCTGTAAATCAGGAAGCCTATGCATGTAGGCTGCAGAGGCTGCATCGCGAGGCAGGTTAGTAATAATCTTACATGTACTGCCATAAGAAATAAATCTAAAAGTAGTAGAAAGTTAATTGCCAGTATAAAACCTGTATTGTGTATGGGATGTACTGAATAAACCAGACAATATGGCAGGAAGAGTCTTATATAGGTTGTATGTAAATAAAAGAGCAATACCCTGGCAATAAAGGTCTAACTCCTGGACTGCTTGTGCTTACTCTGGCATCATATGATAATGTAGCGTTGCATTCTTTTAATATTACTGTTGTATTAAGCACTTTTACCTACACTGTGCTACATAAATAAAATGTGTAGGAATGTCTGTATATGACTGTTGTAATCCCAAGGTCATATTGTACAACTGAGGGAGACTTAGACAGGAAACAGTGAAAGGATACACAACAAAATCCGAATAGCACACTCAACTGAAATGTAGTTTTAGCACACACAGCCATGGTTCGAATCCTGGGAGTGGTAGTAAGCTGTATGCATAATCATAACCCTCAACTGTACAGATTTTGGCAGAAAGTTCAGATAATTGGCTTACATTTCCTGCCTGTCAACTTTTCCCCCTGGAAAATCAGTGGGATGATACCAGACATTTATGCAGCAAATAATGACATACAACTGACTGTCAGACATCATAACCATCAGACATATATCTATAAGAACAAACCTATCACTCTAGCAACTCACCAAAATGTTATGAAAGTAATATGCAAAGTATGTCCCATCTCTACCCCCAAGTTGTGAAGCTATGACCAGAGTGTATGCAGTAACAGAGTGAGACATATGTGCATCATAATACCATGGAATCTGGTAATATGAGTGGCAACATTCAGATAGTGTTAACAAACATTCCTTCCACAGGTCTGTCAGATTAGAAATCTATACCTGGAAATACAAGATTGAAATCCTGCACTGGTACTGTTTAGTCTGATATTGTATGTCATCATTAGTGCTGAAGTTTCTCTGAATAATAATGTATTACTCATCACTGTCACTCCCACTGTGCTACATAATAAAACTGTCTAGGAATCCCTGTATATGACTGTTGTAATTAAAATGTCAGATTGTAAAACCGTGGGAGACTTAGAGACAGAAATCAGTGAAGAGACTGGGTAAATTGCAGCTCATTTTAAAAAGAACTGAGTGAAATCACTGTAAAGTTGTATTCTTTAAGGCTGCATACTCACAGACCCTGAAAATCCTTGTAGCTTGGTATAGCCCCACTTCGCTCAGGCTCGCTCTGCTCCCCACCCTGCTCCCAAATCTCACCCACCCCCCACTAGTGCTAAATTTAAGCCCAATAAACCACTCCCCCCTCCTACAACCTATCACAGATAACCCACACCTCCATACACCACTCCCATATAACACCCCTTCCTGCCAACAACCCTCTTAATTCTCCAACCACATTCCTTACTAAGTACTACTACTATCAAGATAAGACCAATTATGTTCCTCTCAGTTATATTGCCTGGGCACAATTATATCCCCAGATACTCACACAAAACTCCTGGGCATCACAGTCGATAACACCCTAAAATATGATATCCATGTCAATAAAACCATCAAATCTGTCAACAAAAAACTGGCCTCCCTATACAGGATCAAACCCTCCCTCACTCCTTTTGCAAAAACCACTATCACTCAGTCCCACCTACTTTCTACCCTCCTTTATGCCTCCCCCTTCTTTACTAACCTAAACCAAGCCACCCTTACCAAACTTGTTAGTTGCTACAACCATATTGCTGGATTTGCTACACGTGCTACCTCTAGGACCCACCATTGTATCAACCTAAATCTACTGGGATGGCTGGAGTGGCCCAGTCTTCTCCGATACAACCAACTTCTAATAACCCACAAAATGCTAGATCAACCCGAAAAAACACCAGCACTAAATAAGATCATCAAACCATACAGCAACCTGAGGTCACTACGCTCTGCTGACAAACTGCTGGTACAAACAACTAAGAGCATAAATGTGTCTGGGGACTCTCTAGTCACCAACTTAGTCGGCAAAATTTGGAATATGCTACCTGCCGAACTTACTCACCAATCCTCCTTATTCCAGTTCAAAAAGAGCCTCAAACTACACTTCCAACAGCGTTAGCAATGTCCCTGCTTAAACCCCAACTAATCACCACTCACTTTTCCTGCAAACTCTCCCTAAGCATTTCAGTCATATACTCTAA
This sequence comes from Protopterus annectens, assembly GCF_019279795.1. NCBI lineage: Eukaryota > Metazoa > Chordata > Ceratodontiformes > Protopteridae > Protopterus > Protopterus annectens. The sequence continues at coordinate 1,640,234,495 of NC_056733.1, read as the reverse complement.
TAAGTGTATGAATATGAATTCTTGATGGGACTTAGCCCATAACTGCATGTATTATTTTCTGAAACTGAACTCACATAATTTTGATGTCTACTTTGTTTTATCTAGGTTTGTAACCCTACTGAAAACTGCATATTATACTTATCTCTAAATGTTTCTATTGTTCCTAATGTATTTGTACTCTGCTTTCTGGAGAATTTCTCCCCGGGCCTCCACTGAAAATGGACCTATATCCAGTTGGATTTCCTGGTAAACAAATGTAAAATAAATAATAAATAAATAAAACATAGATACACAGCAATATCTAAATAGCACACTCAACTATGATGTACACTATTTTATTTTTAGCAGACACAGCCATGGTTCGAATCCTGGGAGTGGTAGTAAGCTGTATGCAGAATCATGCCCCTCAACTGCACAGATTTGTTCAGAATGTCCATATAATTGGCTCATATCCATTGCCTGTTACCCTGTTCCCCTGGCAAATCAGTGTGATGATCTCTGAAATTTAGGCAGATTTTAATGACATATAACTGACTGTCAGACCCATAAATAATTACAAAATGTCTATGAAAAACACCTGTCACTGTAGCAACTCACCAAATGTTTATAAGGGCAATTGTCAAAATATGTCCCAGTTCCACTTGCATGTGGTCAAGCCTTGACCAGACTATGTACAATAAGAGATTGAGAGGTATGTGCATAGCATCAACCTGGAATCTGGGAATATGTGTAGAAACAGTCAGGCAATATTAACAAACAATACCTCCACAGGTATACCAGGTAAGAGGTGTATACTTAAGGTAAAACACAGTTGATGTATATAGTTGTCTACAGACATACAACTATCCAAACTACGGCCATAGGGTAGTGTAATAATCCCTGTTAAGTACAGATTACAGCAGTGACTAAGAAAGTAGTGACAACTACAGGGCTATACAAGTTGTTAATTGACATCTATCTCTACCCTCCCCATATCTGCAACAATAATCCAAATACACAACTCAATGGGTATGTGCACAATTAAATCTACTGTTTGGACATATGTCCTATTGTTTGATAAATATTGAAATGTGTTTCTATGCATGTGCCATGTTGAAATACTCCCACATTGGTGGCATGCTGCCATCAATGTAAACTGCATGCTGTTGCAATGGCCACTGTGGTTCCATATATGCATGTGTTCTGTTTGCTATGCAACTGTTCCATATCTGGTGTTTTGGGCTAATTGGAATATCTATGCATGCTGTTATACCTAACCCTGGAATGTGTTAACTATTACCAACCCACATGTGTTTTAAACATGCAACACCATAGCATGTTTGGGAAGGAAGGTCCCAGGGGACCCACCTATCCCACCTCATCTGGCCATGGTACCAGGCACCAGCATGCCTGGGGCCCACCCCAGGACCACCTTGTCTGCTGGTCATGAACCACCTTTGGGCAGAACTGCCTCAGGGGATGGGGCTCGCCCCCCCCCGAGAGCGGGCGTGGACAGGAAACTGTCATCCATCATCAGGACCGTGGTCTGGTGTGTAGCAAGCTCTGCAGGGAGTTTGGAGATCAGTTATGCCAGCATGAAGGCTGTGTGGCACAGTTAGAAAGTCAGCCTGCCCCTCTTACCCAGCACAGCCACCTTTGGGGCATTGAAGGTTCAGTGGTGACTGCCCATGGTTGGGGACCTCAGTCCCACTGTTTCCATTTAGGGGCTTGTGGGCTTCCGACTTCCAAACACCCCTCCCCATCCAAGGTGTTTACCCCCCACATGTGTCATGTACCGCCCCTGTATACTGTCTTGTCTGTCTTGTCTGTCATCCTACCCAACTTACCTCCCCAAATATACTTACTATCCTTCTCCAACATTCCACTCTCACCTTAACAAAAAGAAAAAAAGGGCAATCTGTTCCCCAAAAAGAATCTCGCCCCATACATAGCTATCCATTTTGCAGACATGTCCACTGGACACATGTAATCAGGTCTAATTGGCTGCACAACATATTATTATTGTTGTCACCCCTCTCTCAGAGGTTTGAGTGTCCAAATCTACCTCCAAATCAGTGTATATGCATAGCTGTTGCTGTAGAAGAAATGGGCAGCTATGGACCTTCACTACACCCGCACTGCACACCCCTAG
>NC_056733.1:1640224864-1640229864 GCF_019279795.1 Protopterus annectens | reverse complement strand
AGTAATGCAGATGTAGTTCAGAAGCCTCCAATTACACTCTGTATTCAACCCCTAGGGGGAAAAGAATTAAGTTGTCACAATGAAAATGTATCTGTTACATAACAATGCTTAACTTAAAACATCACTATCACACTGACAAACCGAGCAGTCTGTATGACAGTAAGCGCTAGGCCACCGATGTTACCAAGGTGAAATGTATGAAAATATACAGCCATATACCTTCATGTGACTAACTACTGATATCCTTCACATGTTGCAACAGCATAGGTTATATATGGTGCATACCCTCCCTCATAGAATGACTTACAGGGACATATAACAGTGTTACATACACTGACCTCTGGACTGTACAAGGACACACACATTTTGTCCAGCTGTAGCCCACATATATATGGACCCTACCCCACAATGTGTGTGTGGGGACCACAACATCACTGGAATAATGGCAGGAATGGCAGCACGACATAATGATAGGCCACTACATAACAACATCTTACTGCATGACATATGGACAAAGCCTAGTATATAGGTGGAGGATAGAGGCTGGAACACAGGGCCATATTTGCAATATTGTTGTTATACACTGCGAAGGTTGCTGGTGTTACAGGATTGGTTGCAACATACCCTTATTCAGGAATATGAAGTCAGAAACACAAATGGATGTAGCCATGTACTGATAGCACTCAACAGACAGAGTGCCAGTGATATATCTGAGACAAGACCTGTGTGGTGGACAGACCAAACATAACAGCCAATGAGAGCTATGCAGACAGACTGTATTCCATGCTAAACTAGTATGTACACAAAAACCCTGTAAAACCAGCGGTATACAATGCATATAACAACACTATTCACACTGTCTGTAGGTCTGGAACCTTATACAAATATGTAGTTGGCTTGTGTCTGCAAGTCCTGTTGTAAGAGGTTTTGCTACCTGCTGTTTGTAACACTGCTGCCTACACACAGGAAGGATGCACTCCATACAGGAAAGGTAAAGGGGCAATGCCCACATGATTTGAAAATGTATAGTAGTGGGTTGCCATGACAGTGGTAATTGGAAGTACTACAGAGCAGGCTGCATGCAGGTAGCAAGTGGTAGACACTGGCTGGTGCAGAGGCCATCACCTGATCATGTGCATCACCTACAAAATCGATGCTGCAATCTGTTCAGAGGAGCTCAATCCCTGTAGTGGAGAGAGACAGAGACAGAGAGAGAAAACAAACAAACAGTAAAAAAAGCATTGTTCAACAACTGAACCTACAGACATTCCAATTAACTAAGGTGACACATCAAATCGTATCCAGAAGAGACGACAATCCTACATCAGGTATGTGAAACATGTATGCATGTAACTGAATGTAATACTTGGTCTATAATAATGGGATAGATGATGTGGAATGATTTATATGTGCCATCAGGAGTTGTTGTAATGATGTCCTGCTAAATAACTGCTATGGACAATAGTGTATTTTGCTGTGGGGAGTGGGCCATACCTGTCAACTGTGCAGATCAGCACTGAATGACAAGATGTAAACCATCATAGTGTGTGTTCTGTACCACAAGACATGTATATTAGTATGGCCAATAGTTGGTGGAGGAAGCAATGCCGTTATGATAGTCACATGAGTTTCAGAGCCCACCACTTGCAGGACAGTCATGTTAATGTTTAATGTAGCATGCACAAACACCATAGGTGTATAATAGGCTTACTTGCGTTCTGTCCCTATATATACCCCCTAATGTTAGGCTGTGTCCACATGTGACACCTGTCTGTGTTGTAGCAAGGCAGAACAGTGCAGCTGTGAAGGAAGGAGAGTTAGAGAGTGTGGACCTGATGTTTAAATGCAATATATATATATACATATATATATATATATATATATATGTATATATATATATATATATATATATATATGTGTGTGTGTGTGTGTGTCTACAGATACACACACACACACACACACACACACACACACACACACACACACACACATATATATATATATATATATATATATATATATATATATATATATATATATACATGTTCCCTACTGTTGAATGACAGTGCTGCACAATATGTGTGAGAGAACTTCACACATATCAATACACACATATATATTCAGCAGTACGTGGGTGCAAAATGGACAGTTATGTCTGGTGTGAAATCCATGTTGGGAACACATTGCCCTTGTTTGTGAAGGTGGGAGTGGTATTTTGGGAAAGGATAGTAGGTATATTTGGTGAGGTAGGATGGGTTGGAAGACAAGACAGAATACAGGGGCAGTATATGACACAAGTGGTGGGTAAACACCTTAGATGGGGAGTGTTGTTTGGAATGTGGAAGCCCATGAGCCCCATATGAAAACAATGGGACCAAGGTCCCCACCCATGGGCAATAACAACAGCATCTTCATGGCCCTGAAGGTGCCTGGGCTGGGGGCTGAGCAGGAGAAGCATGTGATTATGTACTGAGGGCCTCAAGGTGGTGTGGCACATCCTCCATGTCTCTATGGAGCTCCCTATGCACCAGACTCTGGACTTGACTTCAGGTAACAGGATCCTGTCTATGTGTGCTCCCGGGGGGGGGGGGCAACAACATCCCCTGAGGTGGTTCCATCTGAAAGTAATGCAGGACTAGTAAATGATGAGGTCCCAGGGTGGTTTCCAGATGTGATGTGGCCTGGTAACATGGCCAGATGAGGTGGGAGCGGTGGTTCTACTGGCAACTGTCTTCCCAAACATGCCATTGTTTCACTGTTATAGAACATATGTGGGTAATAATTGTCCACACATATTCCAGGACTAAGTCGAACAGCATGCATAGACATCCCCATTAACACAAAACAACAGATGTGCAGCAGTCACATAGCAAACAGAGCACATGCATATATGGAACCATAGTGGCCATTACAATGGCATGCAGGTGACATTTTTCATAACAGGCCACCAGTGATAGTGTTTCAACATGGAACATGACTACAAACATATTGCACAAATTGTTGTACAATACAATATATGTCCCAATAGGAGATCTGCTGTAGACATACCTGTAGAGTTGTGTGATCAGATTGTTGTTGCAGATATGGTGGGGGGAAGACAGAGATATGTATTAACAACTATTATATCCTTGCAGTATGATTCCTCAGATGTGTTTCCCTCTTTATGTCTTTCCGGCAAAATGTCCCAGAAAAGACTTCTGATTTACACACCCCAGGAAAATGACATCATCATCACATACCTAGTGCAGCATTACCACACCCTGTTTGGGCATACAGCCCATGATCTGCAGGAGAGGACCACCCTGTGGAATGATCTTGTCCACAGTGTAAACGATGTTGGCCTACATAACCGCAATTATGAGCAGGTCCGACATTGATGCAATGATCTACTCCGCCATGACCATCGTCGTGCTGCTATGGATATGAGGGACCAGCTTGCCACAGGAGAGGTCATGCCATACAGCCCTCCTCTGACACATGCCAGCCTTGGGGCACCTGCCTGCCTGCATATACAAGACCCGACGGAGAGCATAGTGGAGGTGGGTGCTACCCACACAATGGCTGAGGAGCATACAAGTAAGGCCACAGGACACATCAGTAGACCACTATTGTGTATCCATCTGCATCTGTAGAGTTTAATCATGCATATGTGAGATGATATATATATATATATATATATATATATATATATATATATATATATATATATATAGTCTATTGCTGCATTGTAGTAATAAACAGATGTGCATAATATGTAGTATTGTCGGTTTGTACTGTTGATGTACTGTAATGCTGCTACCACCCTGTAGCAATGCCACAGGTGTGGCTACTGACATCACATCTCTCACACAACTATGTAGGTCCCTCTGGTAAACTTCTGGGGCAGCAGCTTATAGCTGATGAGTATGGTGTTTGTTCAGGTTTGCCAATACACCGGTCATGTTATGGCCATGATATATTCCATGCACACATTTAACACACCTACACGTAATGCATGCTGTACATGTTCACTTATTGTTACTGTTAACTGCACTGCATCACAGTGGTCACCATGGTGGTGTATCTGAAGGGTATGTCAGAGTCCTGCAATATAACTTACAACCTGTCATTGCTAGATGTGTGCCCAGAGATGAACATAATGGTCGGACAAATGGCCTACAGTAGGGACATGAATTAAACATTACCCTTATACAGTGCTACAACTGTGTATATACCACTATTACAATGGCAACTGTTACAGATCTACACTATGGCATATCACAATACTGCATACCACAACCGTTACAACCTGTAATGTGGTCCTAACATGAACAATGAATGTGTGATATGGAATCCTATGTTAGAACAGCAAATATGAGGAATACATACCTTCACGAACACTGGAAGCATATGTGTGCATACACTCCAGATAACATATTGTGGAAGCAGCTTTTGAGGTACTGACAGCATGTACTCTTCATGAGTATGGACCTTCCAGCAAGTACAGGTCCTCAATGTCACACCAAGAAATGCTCTGCTGTCCAAGACGTTTGGCCATCAAATGTGCCCACTTTCCTGCAACAGAGGCAGCTGTGGCTTGCACACATCTAACAAGCCATAAAATGGATCTCATACCCAACAGGTAGCACCCAGGAGTTGGACATGTAGCCTTACCTCACATTGCATATGCCATGTCAAACAGTGCAGACAGTCATGCATGTGGTGAGAATGTATGGGACAGGATTAATGTAGAAAATAAACAGATGACCATCCAAGACAGATGACAACACATGTTGCAAACTGGTCATGCAGGCTGCCTAGTAACATGCCACAACACTGTGGGAGTTGCAAGAATGTCTAGCAAGTACTGGCTGTGCAGTACCTGTGTCGACATTTGCCTGGACACTGCATAAATGTGGCCCATGGGTTAGGGTAATCCAATGTGACAGTTGTACCACAGGAAACATTAGCCAGGGATCTGAACAGGTAGTGTATGCATAACAGCAAAAGTCCCCAAAAGG
>NC_056733.1:1640144864-1640219864 GCF_019279795.1 Protopterus annectens | reverse complement strand
TATTGTATGCACTGACACCCATGATAACACTCTGACATACCCACTATCGCACATTCACTAGGACTGCAATGCAACCCTTTGTCTATCCCAAGAGTGCTACTACAAGGATATGCATCTAATGCACATGACACAGAGATAGTAGGGTGATGCATTGTCATGGCTCACCTATGGTCAGCAGCATCACTATCCCTATTACTGTGTGGCAAGGTGTATTGTATTAGGAGAATGTGGCATACCCACACTCGTACATTCACCAGGACTGCAATACAACCCCTTGTCTATCCCAAGAGTGCTACTACAAGGGTATGCATCTAATGGACATGCCACAGAGATAGTAGGGTGATGCATTGTCATGGCTCACCTATGGTCAGCAGCATCACTATCCCTATTACTGTGTGGCAAGGTGTATTGTATTAGGAGAATGTGGCCTCAGAATGCTGTATCCTACAAACATGCACACATACACACACTTGCCAGAACTCAGACGGTATCCCATGTCTATCAACCCATTTGTACAACAGTATTGTGCTGGTACTACAAGCCCCAGGTAGTCCTTTGGGAGAAGAGTGTAACAAGGTACATGTAATGTCCGTTACAGCAGTAGCCACATCTATCTATGGCAATGGGGGTTGCGGTGGGTATAAAGCGCCTCAGGGTATTATCAACTACAGGTCTACAAACACACGGACACTGTTATTCTCAGCAATGCAGATGTACACATTTGTCAGTACTGGGGTCCATCAGTGCGGGTGTTCATAGGTGTGTACCAGGCTATTGGCCATGGAGAGATGGGAAGTGTAGGGGATGTGTATACAGTGGTATGCCACCTGCATTGTGCAAGCTGGCCATCTATCAGCAGATACTACAGGGGTGATACTCATGGTGAGAGTTACATGCAACATCCAGTCATCTGGTTGCCTCTTTCAGAGGGCAGTGAGGTGCTCCAGTTGACATGTATGCAACATGTATTGCATAACATGGACAGTGTCTGTCTTGGAGACCTGTACCCAAGCATGTTCTGTTGACTGTGGTAGTGTAGTTGAGGTATCCATGGCATATGGTGCATACAGGGTGTGGATTCCTAGCTGTGGCATTTATAACACGGCTGGGCAGACATGTCAGTGTCAGTCAAGCATAGATTGCCTGTAAGCAGCCAAGATGGATACCTGACATCTGCACATCTGTATGGAGGACAGACTGAGATCAGCTAGCCAACTGGCTATGCATTAGGATGAATGTGTTGACAGATAGATATCTGACACCAATAGGTATGCCATTACTACATGACAGCAGCCCTCAATGACATGTCCTGCACATACAGTAGTCTACAGTTAATATTCACATGTCAGATCAATATCCAGTAGGAAATATTTAATGAGGCACAGCTCACACAGCAATAACACGACAGTGAGGACTCAGAGTCCATCTTTACATGCAGGGGTGTTTGGTTCCAGTACTACAATCTGCAATCTACTCTTACTTGGGAAAGCACTGTCAGCAGTTATAACGTAATGATACACTACATGCCAGTGTGACTGCATATAACCTGGGATACTACCCATGTATGTAACACATTCAAATGGAAAAGAGTGCTGTACAATTCATATATACTCAGTTGTCCCTGACAGCAGACTCACACCCCTTGCTACTGTGACAGCACATAGATGCATGTTATGTACATGGAATTAAATAAACTTATTAAAGATGTCATTCTTCTTCTTTTGACTGCTCCCATTAGGGGTCGACACAGCAGATCAACTGTTTCCATTTCTTCCTGTCCTTTGAATCTTGCTCTGTCACACCAACCACCTGCATGTCCTCTCTCACCACATCCATAAACCTTATCTTAGGCCTTCCTCTTTTCCTGTTACCTGGCAGCTTCATCCTTAGCATCTTTTTCCCAATATCCTCTGCATCCCTCCTCAGCACATGTCCAAACCAATGCAATCTTGCCTCTCTGGCTTTGTCTCCAAACCTTTCGATAAATGAGGAACCTGAAGACACGGAGACTCGTACACAGGAAGTGTAAAAATAAAAAAGTTTAATCCAATATTTTTACACTTCCTGTGTACGAGTCTCCGTGTCTTCAGGTTCCTCATTTATCGAATTGTTGGTGTTTGGCTTTTGTTCTTTGTCTCCAAACCTTCCAACCTGGGCTGACCCTCTAATATACTTATTCCTAATCCTGTCCATCCTCGTCACACCCAGTGCAAATCTTAACATCTTCAACACTGCCACGTCAAGCTCTGACTCCTGCCTTTTTGTCAGTGCCAATGTCTCCAACCCATATAACATAGCTGGTCTCACTACCCTCTTGTAGACCTTCCCTTTCTCTCTTACTGGTACTCGTCTGTCACAAATCACTCCTGACACTCTTCTCCACCCACTCCATCCTGCTTGTACTCTCTTCTTCACCTCTCTTCCACACTCACCATTACTCTGAACTGTTGCTCCCAAGTACTTAAACTCATCCACCTTCACCACCTCTACTCCCTGCATCCTCACCATTCCTCTATCCCCCCTATCATTCACACACATATATTCTGTCTTAGTCCTGCTGACCTTCATTCCTTTTCTCTCTAGAGCATAACACCACCTCTCCAGGGTCTCCTCCACATGTTCCCTAATCTCACTACAGATCACAATGTCATCTGCAAACATCATAGTCCACTGGGACTCCTGTCTGATCTCGTCTGTCAACCTGTCCATCACCATTGCAAATAAGAAAGGGCTCAGAGCTGATCCTTGATGTAATCCCACCTTCACCTTAAATGCATCCATCACTCCCACCGCAGACCTCACTGCTGTCACACTACCCTCGTACAAATCCTGTACCACTCTTACATACTTCTCTGACACTCCTAACTTCCACATGCAATACCACAACTCCTCTCTAGGCACTCTGTCATATGCTTTCTCTAAATCCAAAAAGACACAATGCAACTCCTTCTGACCTTCTCTGTATTTCTCCATCAACACTCTTGGAGCAAACATAACATCTGTAGTGCTTTTTCCCGGCACAAAACCATACTGCTGATCACTAATCACCACCTCCCTTCTTAACCTAGCTTCTACTACTCTTTCCCATAACTTCATGCTGTGACTGATCAGTTTAATTTCTCTGTAGTTACTGCAATTCTGCACATCACTCTTATTCTTAAAAATCGGTACCAAAACACTTTTTCTCCATTCCTCAGGCATCCTCTCACTTTCCAAGATTTCATTAAACAATCCAGTTGAAAACTCCACTGCCATTTCACCTAAACACCTCCATGCTTCCACAGGTATGTCATCTGGACCAACAGACTTTACATTCTTCATCTTCTTCATAGCTATCCTTACTTCCTCCTTGCTAATCCACTGCACTTCATGATTCACTATCCGCACAATCATCCAACCTTCTCTCCCTCTCATTCTCTTCATTCATCAACCCTCAAAGTACTTTTTACATCTGCTCAACACACTCTCCTTGCTTGTGAGTAAGTTTCCCTCATTATTCTTTATCACTCTTACCTGCTGCACATCTTTACTAGCTCAGTCCCTCTGTCTAGCCAATCGGTACAGGTCCTTTTCTCCCTCCTTAGTGTCCAAACTTTTATACAACTCTTCATACGCCTTATCCTTAGCCTTCACCACCTCTTTCTTTGCCATGCACCTCATCTCCTTATACTCTTGTCTACTTTCTTCATCTCTTTGACAATTCCACTTCTTCTTCTTCGCCAACCTCTTTCTTTGTATACTCTCCTGTACTTCTTCATTCCACCACCAGGTCTCCTTGACCTGCTTCCTCTTTCCAGATGTCACACCAAGCACCTTTCTAGCCATCTCTCTTACTAGCTCTGCTGTAGTTACCCAGCTATTCGGTAACTCTTCCCTGCCACCCAGTGCCTGTCTTAACTCTTCCCTGAGCATCACCTCACAATTACCCTTTTTCAATTTCCACCATTTGATCCTTGGTGCTGCCCTCACACTCATCCTCCTCTTCTTGATCACCATTGTCATTCTACAAACTACCATCCTATGCTGCCTAACTACACTTTCCCCTGCCACCACTTTACAGTCTCCAATCTCCTTCAGACTGGCCCTTCTACATAAGATATAATCCACCTGTGTGCATCTTCCTCCACTCTTGTATGTAACCCTATGCTCTTCCCTCTTGTTAAAATAAGTATTCATCACAGCCATGTCCATCCTTTTTGCAAAATCCACTATCATCTGACCTTCTGCATTCCTTTGCTTACCACCATACCTACCCATCACTTCCTCCTCCCCTCTGTTCCCTTCACCAACATGCCCATTGAAATCTGCTCCAATCACCAGTCTCTCACCCTTGGGTACAGTCATCACGACTTCATCTAACTCACTCCAAAATTTTTCTTTCTCATCCATTGCACACCCAACTTGTGGAGCATATGCACTAACAACATTCATCATTACGCCATCAATTTCCAGCTTCATATACCACTCTATCAGACACTCTTTTCACCTCCAAAGCACTCTTAGCATACTGTTCCTTCAAGATAATGCTTACGCCATTTCTCCTCCCATCCACACCATGATAAAACAATTTGAAACCACCTCCGATACACCTAGCCTTGCTCCCCTTCCATCTGGTCTCTTGCACACACAATATACCAACCTTCCTTCAGTCCATCATATCAGCTAGCTCTCTCCCTATGCCAGTCATACTGCCAACATTCAAAGTTCTGACCCTCACTATCACAGTCCTAGCCTTTACCTTCATTCAGGCATGCCTTCCCCCTCTTCTCCTCCTTCGGCCAACAGTAGCCCAATTTCCACCAGCACCCTGTTGGCCAACAGTACTGATGGCAGTCATTGTTAACTCGGGCCTCGACTGATCTGGTATGTATTTCTGTACTGTTGTCTGCATGTATGATTATCAAAATTTTATGCTGGATGCCCTTCCTGACGCAACCCTCCCCATTTAGCTTGGAACCGGCACAAAGAAATGCACTGGCTTGTGCATCACCACATTAGTGGTGCTACAATTAAAATGCCCTTTGATCTTCAATGTTTTCCCATTTAACACAAAACTGCCCCCAGTTTTGTGGTTTATGTAGCTAAGTGTTTGAAGTGCCCTATTTTTTATGTGGGTAAGACTGTTAGACCTTTTAAGAACAGAATAAGTGAACATTTATTGGACATCAGACTTAATAGGCAAACTAATGTATTAGCAAGACATATTAACAAATGTAGAGACCATGTTTTTAGATTTTTTGTGATCCAACATTTGTTTAAAGATCCACAAGTTAGATGCCTAGATGTCCATTTGGATATCTGTGAGCTAAGATGGCAACTTAAGCTTGATGCCACAAAGTATCCAAGTATTAATGAGGCTATTAGCTTATCTAGCATATTATAATTAAGACATATATGAGGGTAAAATTTCTTATTCAGGGGATTGGTACATTGTTTTTTATAATATAATTTAACATAATATTTTAGGTAATGTTAGGTATTATCTATTTATATTTTTAAATTACATTGGATACATGTTTTATATAATATGTTTTTCATTATATGGTATGTCATTTTAAGAATTCATTGATGTGTAATTAGTGGTTCACTATTTAAGGCTAAATTTGTAGTGTGAGTGGGTATTTTGTAATTTTGTTATGAAGAAGTCCCTTATCATAGAAGGGAAGAAAGCACTCAACTGTTTCAATAAAGCTGTTTGTGTTAGCTGTTGTTCCTTCGCTGCGGTTTTTGTTCTGGACTTTATTGGAATAGTTTTGGCAGTAGTTTGGTCTTTCTGCAGAGATGGAAGTGACAGGTACAATGAATGGTGGCATTTTAGAGTTATTACAGCAAATCAAACAACAACTGGCTGCCCATACGGCCCAAATGCAAACTTTATTCGAAAAACAGGGCAATAATAACTTGTTTGATAGCCTCGGCTACCCACTAACTCAGTCAACACGAATTAACACTGGTCCAAATGGTCCCGAAAGGCAGCAGCTGAATACACTTGCTGATACATCTGCTAGGACTGAAGAGTTGAACAGTAATGTCCAAGGGCCTTTACAGTGGAAGAATAATACTTTTGTATTTGAGGTTGAAAGAAGGCAAGGAAGTGTGACCCAACTTAAAACTACCACCACTGTTGATAAAATTAAGGTATTTGAAAAGAATTTGTTATCATACAAGAAATTGCAATTAGAAATATCATATTTACAGAAAAATATCTAAATGGAATTGGTCCCTTGGGGGTTGAGATTGTGGAAATACCCCAAAGGGTCAGAAGGAAATGAACTATTAAATGAATTACACGATTTATTTGATAAAACGAGGCTTCAAATGATGGGGCTTATGGTTAAGTACAATTTGAAAGCAGTTGATAAAATGGCAAAGGACTTGGAAGATCTAAATTAAACCATACAAAATGATGTTAACTTTATGCAAAGTCAAACAGTTTACAACAATGTTTTTTCTAATGTGACATCTTCTTGCAATGTAATTTATACCCATAAAACTAACAAAATAAAAAGAGACTTGAATGAATATGCTAATCAGAGGGTGTATCCACTTTCTGCAGGAAGCATCAATAATGTGGAAGATCAGGCCAATCAGGGAACAGATTCAGACAAGGGAATGACTTAAAATGCGGTAGGCTATAAAGTGACAAGGAATCTCTCATAGCGTTTTCAGAATGAGGAGAGTGCAAGGCATTTGGAGAGACTGAAGGAGAAAGATCAACAGCCTCGTTTTTTTGCTGTAAACTTATTGGGATTATGTTGTGCAGGGGGCGCGGCAAAAAAACAACAACAGTAGGAACAGGACCCAACAGCGGATGATTTGATGGATATGGCATTGGACTTATTGGGGTCTGTAAGTACTTTTCTTGTTAATAATTCTTTTGGTTCACTTGGCATTCATAGCGCATTGACTATTATTGAAAATGAATGCTATAGTGACAATGGAATGGCTGTGAGCAATACTAATTTGAATGTTTTTGGTCAGCAAGAAGATGCTTCGGCTGGAACTTTTGATAGTGATTTTTTGTTGAATTTTCAACTAAATGTGGACAATTTAGTCAATTAATTTGTTGGCAACAATGGTGACATGATACAAAGTTGTGATATAATGAACTTTGAAAATGTATTTGAATTTGTTATTCAAAATAGATAACTATTCTACAAAAGAAACTAGAACTAAACATGTAAATGTATTGGCTAAAGGGATCACTTTTGTGCCCTTTAGAAAGGCAAGGATGGATAATACTTTGATAGACCTTAGAATTTACACTAGGAAATTGAATTTTAAGGTCTGGTTTAACTCCCAAAGTGAAGGTAATGGGGATGGTAATGGGTGTTTAAGGAGATCCAGTACATTTAATCCACCTTTAAATAATGTAATAAGGTTGTTTGAAAACAAATGTGAAAAGGACATACGTAGGGTTCTATCAGTTAAAACAGAACATGTTCAAATGAATATGACTGTGGGCGAGAAAGGTTTGCTAAATGATTTGGTACGGGATACTAATATATGGTTAACAAAACCAGATAAAGGAAATGGAATTGTCATAATAAGGCTGATTACCCGAGCGGGATTAGCACCCTGTTATTAGAGGGGTCTTATACAGAGAGTTCCCTTAATGAGATACATGTCATGTACAGGAAAACTGATTATTTTGAAAAACTATTGAAAATTGTTAATGGATGACAATGTTGTACAAGGGGCAAATCAATGAGGATGAGCATGCATACATGTATAAGTATCCTATGGTACCAAATATATTTGGAATTCCCAAGGTCCATAAGGGACTTAGGGACCCACAATTTAGATCTACAGTTGATGGTAAATGATCTAAAACTTGTTTTATAAGCAAATGTTTGGATAAACAATTACAGGCAGGATTAAAAACATTTCCATATATATGTAAAGATTCTTGGGAATTCTTAGATAAGGTGGGTAGAACAAAGTTTGATGAAAGTGTAATCATTGTCACCATTGATGTGGTTAGCTTGTTTACTGTCATCCCACACGCAGAAGGTTTAGCGTGGTTAGAGACCCAATTGTTTAATACTGGCCTATATGATCAGGATAATATTAATGTATATATAATGCTGATGGAAGTGGTGCTTCAGAATAATTATTTATATTTTGAAGGTCAGTATTACAGGCAAAAAAATGGGGGTTGTTATGGGTGTTGCCTGCACCCCTGTTTTTGCAAACTACAATATGTCTTATTGGGAACCACAGTATGTAATGCAGAGTACATTCCAATCCAATATTTTGTTTTACACAAGGTTTTAGATGATTTGTTTATTTTGTGGAATGGTACTGAGCAGGAATTAGAGCAGTTTTCTGCATACATAAATGACACTGTTGTTTTTTTTTTTTTAATTTACACATCAACATAATAGAAAAAACATTGCTTATTTAGATGTAGAGTTATTTATTACTGAAGACAATGTGGTGGAATCAAAACGCTATACAAAACTAACATTTTCAAACTCTTATTTAGAGTTTACCAGTGCACACCCATCCTTCCAGAAAAAGTCTATAGTTAAAGGGCAATTGGTTTGAGAAGCCATGATGGTGAGTGCGGACACAGTATTTATTGATGAGTTAAAGTTTATTTTAAATATGTTTAAGGCTAGAGGATATCCAGATGCCCTACTTGATGAAATTATTCAGGAAGTGGTGCATAAACGAAAACATGTTTTTTATAAACCAGTTTTGGTATTTGGTAAAGATGGTAATAATGTAAATAAGGGGAATATGGATTCAAACATTGGTCTTGGGTTTATTATATGTTTTAATCAAGATGTTCAGAATATTGTAGATATTATTTTTAATAAAGGGGACATTTTACAATTTGATGCCAATGTAGTGCAGCAAGTGGGGGAAAATCCCAAAATTATTTTTAAAAAATATAGGTCTTTTAAAATATAATGGATGGAACTAAGCTAAATAGGGACACCAGCACAAATAGAAGAAAAGGGAATTTAAAGTATCAGCACTACAACTTTTGCCCCCATATTTTAGAAACTGGGGGCAGTTTTTTGTTAAATGGAAAAACATTGAAAATCAATGGGCATTTTAATTGTAGCACCACTAATGTGGTGTATGTAGCTAAGTGTTTGATGTGCCCTGTTTTTTATGTGGGTAAGACTGTTAGACCTTTTAAAAACAGAATAAGTGAACATTTATTGGACATCAGACATAACAGGCAAACTAATGCATTAGTAAGGCATAGTAATAAATGTAGAGACTACGTTTTTAGAATTTTTTGTGATCCAAAATTTGTTTAAAGATCCACAAGGTAGATGCCTAGATCTCCATTTGGATATCTGTGAGCTAAGACTGCAACTTAGGCTTGATGCCACAAAGTATCCAGGTATTAATGAGGGTATTAGCTTATCTAGCATATTCAAATTGAGACATATATTAGGATAAAATATCTTATTCAGGGGACTGGTACATTGTTTTTTATAATATAATTTATCTAACATAATATTTTAGGTAATGTTAGGTATTATCTGTTTATATTTTTAAATTACATTGGATACATGTTTTATATAATATGTTTTTTTCATTATATGGTATGTTATTTTAATAATTAATTGATGTGTAATTAGTGGTTCACTATTTAAGGCTGGGTTAGTAGTGTGTGTGAGTATTTTGTATTTTTGTTCTGAAGAAGTCCCTTATCATAGAAAGGAAGAAAGCACTCAACTGTTTCAGTAAAGCTGTCCGTGTTAGCTGTTGTTCCTTCACAGTGTTTTTTGTTCTGGAGTTTATTGATATACAACAGTCATGTTTACACATAAGGATATGTATATATACACACACACACACACATATATATATATATATATATATATATATATATATATATATGTCTATATTAAAATCACGAAAGCCCTAGTCACCGAATACTAAAACACCGATACATATTCCGTGAACCGCGAATACACCAAATGCCCTAAACCGCGACATTCAAAATCTCAAACCATCATAGTTGTCCCACCCCACCACCTGCTGCATACTACCTACCCAAACAAACTAAATGAACCACATACATACACTAACCAAAACCCTACATCTAACCATAAACTAAAGACTATTTCTAACCCTACACTAAATCTTGCATATACCACCATGTATGCACTTACCTTAACCTGCACCCTAACCCTAAGGTCCATAACTATCGCACACTTACCTTATGGAGCTATACCATAGAAGGGCCAACCATGACGATCGACGTTTTGGATTTTGAGCTTCAGGACAATCGATGTTTCTGTGGTTCGATAAAGACGTGTCGGCATTTACGTAGTCAGGTAAGAACACCTTCAAGCTTCTGATATAGACCTTTTATATATATATATATATATATATATATATATATATATATATATATACACATACACACACACACACACACACACACACACACACACACATATATATATATATATATATATATATATATATATATATTACACACACACATATATATATATATATATATATATATATATATATAAACATATTTATGTGTATATGTATATATATATATATATATATATATATATATATATATGTATATATATATATATATATATGTATATATATATATATATATATATATATATATATATATGTATATATAAAAAACATATATGTCATATATGTTTAACATATGTCCAGAACATGTAATGGAGTCATACCTCAGCACCAATAGTCACAACATCTTAGTGCAAGGGGATGTCATGTAAGTATTGCAGGTATAAATGTAGACTGTTGCTACTGTAACAGGAGTTGTCTTAATAGAAATGTTGTGTGTGGGAAGTCACATCCGGTATTAACATGTATGCCATCAGTTACTGACAGACATCATAAGATCATCATAGTGCAGTACTACAGATATCACAGTAATGATCCTGTGGAATACAGCAGAGATATGACCAATAAATATAGACAGTCTGACAAACTCTGGTCAGTCCAGAGGTATACTCAGAACCCCTTAGTGCAAGACGTGTGGACCAAGGCTGACAAAGTGGATGTTTATAGCCATGTAAATGGGGATATTACGTAAATACTGGAATAGATATGCTCAAACTGTTTATGCTTTCACACACTACTGTCTGTCCTGACACATAGTAACTGGAGGAGCAGAGGTCACAAGCCCACATACTATCCACTAGTTAGTGACATACATATGTACAGCATCCCACTCCTTTGTCAGAAATGCACAACAGTTATGGTGGTCCGGCAGCAGTACATCTGACAAATATCTGGACATAACTTCACACTGGGTAAGTACACTGAGCTGCTAGGCATGTCACAAAGCACTGTGCAAACTAGATTCAGACTGCCACAACACTGGCCTACATTTCTTGTGGGGAATACACATGTACCTGTAAATATAGCAGGCTCTACAGGCATGTAACAGCATGGAGTAACAGACACCTGTGTGAAAGCACATACCCACAACCAATTTGAACACAGCCGCAGCCACATATGGTAAGCGTGCTTAATTTTACAGGATATGGAGTGTGTGATCAACACCATCCTCATATGTGCCACTCACAGACTAACCCTACATATACTGGGTCAATACACTGTGTATTCCGATGCCTGACTGTGGTATGGGACATGTTTTCGTCTGGCCCTACAAACATGTATACCGATAGGATACCATACACTGGAGCAGCATGCAACATCAGATACAACAGAACCAAGAACAATGACATCTACCATAGTCTGTACACAGGCCAAGGTACATAATCACAATACACACTCTGTTGACAATCACCATATGTACACAGACCTCACTACTGTACACACTTCAACAGAATGTCCAGGTTTTGCTCTCAGATATAAGCCCCACTATACATAACATGTCTAGCAGTCTGATATCTCACTGGCTTATCAGGTATGATGTCAGTAAATAATGGTGTACTGAACATATGCACCTCTTACTGCATGACATATGTACAAAGGTTGACAGAATTGTGGCTGGAGCACAAACACAGGGCCAATATTGACATGTTGCTGTGATAAACTCATACTTTTACTGGTGCAACACGGTTTGTTGTGACATATGTCTTATGAGGTATATGAAGTCAGTAACTCACATGGCTGTCACCATGTACTGATTGCAATCCTCAGCGTATGCTACTGCATTTCTAAAGATAGGACATATGTGAGTAACACAACACATGTAAAACTCCAAACACTGGCCAGTCTGCAGATAGACCTACAGGTGAGTTTCCTCAACCACATAACACTGTCATGACAGGTATTAAATCATGTAGACGAGCCATATCCACACAACCCCTGTTAAACCAACATTACTTCAAATGTAGAAGAGCAAGACTTACATTCTGTCCTCATGTCTGGAGCATCCCCCTCCTGTTTGTTGGCCTGTCCCCACAGTGTATGTTGTAAGAGAGATATATCCCACTACCTTCTGTGATGCTGTTTGGCAAACACTGACATGAAGTCCTGCTCAGAGTGAATGAAAAGGGCCAACACCCACATGATGTTCCTAGTTATAGGAGTGTGTTTCCATGCAATTGGCTATGGGAATGTTACCACAGCTGCTCCACATGCAATCAGCTAGTGGGGGACTGCAATTCCTGCACAGGCCATCAGCTGATCATGGGTATCACTTATAAAACACATGCTGCTGGCTAAGCAAAGTAGGTGTACTTTTCCACATCCACCAGAGAGAGAGTGAGAGAGACAGATGGAGACTAAGTACAAAAGGAAGGGGGTAGGAGATTAAGAGCTAAGCATATTTTTGTCACACACTTACCAGTACGGGGTTTCAAACCCCTGCCTGACTATGCATTGCTGTTACATTTTTATGCAGTTATTGCATACGCCATAGAGCTTACATGTTGGGAAGCTGTCCAAAGGTATCTTTAGAGGTGAGTGACATCAGCAACAGTGATAAAGGAGGGATACGGTAAGTGTAGTACATGTGCCTGTCCTCAACAGCAGGTATCAAGGAAGACACAACCATACTCTCTCAAGGACTCACACACATTATCACAGTTGGCAGTGTCAGGATTAGAATTCCTAACTAACTAGTTTGCTAGACTACAATATTATGCAGGTATCACATGCACCACAGAGGTTATCAGGCTGATATATGAGCAAAGGGTATGTCAAGGTGACTGACATTAGAAGGCATGCTTCAGTAGGGCAATGGGAGGTGTAGTGAGTGTGAATGGCTTCCAAATCATTAATCTCCACACACACACACACACACACACACACACACACACACAGACACAGACACTCACACACACACACACACACACACACACACACACACACACACACACACACACACACACACACACACACACACACACAGGTTTGCCAGTACTGACATGCATGGGTTCATTGCTTCACAGATGTGTAGTGGCTGACTATGCCAGAAGGCTGTACAGGGATAGGCAAAGGGTAAACCTTGACATCAAGCCACATGACAACGGTCTACAGTGTTGTTTAGGGGTGTAGTCCCTGGATTGGCCCACACAGGTGGGTATTGTGTTCACCATCAACTCCTCTGAGTTACTGTTGTGGGTGGCCAGTGCTGTGCAATGCTTGCCATGTATGAGTTCTATATTCCATAACATGGACAGTGTCTGGGATGTGCACATGTCCCACATGCATGTTGTGTGACGTGGAAGATTACCTGGGGTGTCTGGGTCATTTTGTGTGGAAAGATTGTTATCATCTGATGTAGCATTCCTGACCTCATGTGGTGAGAACTGGCTATGAAACTGGAGGTTCATCCTGCCCCTACATTGACAGCATGATACAGGTATTCACTGGTGTTAGTGACATCTGTCCATACAGGGCATGTGTATAAGGCATGGTATTTCCTTTTTGGGTTACATTTGCTGACTCTACAGTTGTTGCAGGTGTCCAGTGGGGAACCTAGAAAAGGACCACTTTAAGCAATTATTCGCTTATTGTAGGGATCGAAAAGGGTGCCATGCCCTCTGTAGTCCACTGCAATCACACCATCATTACTATCTGTGAGCAATATGCAGGGAACTAGCAACATAGTAGTTGTTGCCTAGCCAAGTGTGTTTTTGTATGAGACATGGGTGGAGAGTGTTCTCTGGGTAATACAACAGTTGCCTATATTGTTCCCCAGTCCATAATGTCACATGTAGGGGTATGGCTTGTCTACACCAGCCTCTCTGCTGTTTGACATCTGTTGTCCTTGTAAAGTGGACATTGTCACACATAATAGGGCCTCAATATAAGAAATTTGCAAAACTCACCCAACACTGAGTACTGTTATTACACAATCACAGATACCTCCCCGCAACATACAGATGACAAACACACACTTGACAGTGCTGAGATTCAAACCCCTACCTTGCTAAGTATTGCTACTACAGTGCACTGCATTTATTGCATGCACCACAGAGCTTATAGGGCTAGTTTTTCCCCAAAGGTGTATTTCAAAGTGAATGACATCAGCAGTCTTGCCAAAGTAGGACAATGAAAAGTGTATTGACTGTGACTGGCCTCAAAAGCATTGAACCCTACACTGACAAACACAGAGAGTCCCACAGTTGCCATGCCTGGGATTAGAACTCCTATTTAAGTAGTACATTACACTATAGCATTATGCAGTTACAACATGCACCACAGAGCTTCTAGGGCTATTGTTTCCCCAAAGGTATATTTCAAGGTGAATGACATCAGCACACTTGCAAAAGTAAGGCAATGGAAAGTGTAGTAACTGTGAATGGGCTCAAAGGCATTGATCCCTTCACACACACAAACACACAGAGTTTCACAGTTGCCATTTCTGGGATTAGAACTCCTACCTAACTAGTATATCACACTATAGTATTATGTAGTTATAATATGCATCACAGAGCTTATAGAGGTAGCCCTTCTGCAAAGGTATATTTCAAGGTAAATGACATCAGCAGACTTGCCAAAGTAGGGCAATGGAAAGTGTATTTACTGTGAATGGCCTCAAAACCATTAATCCCTACACACACAAACAAACACACAGATAGTCTCACAGTTGCCATGTCAGGGATTAGAACTCTTACCTAATACATCACACTATGGTATTATGCAGTTATAGCATGCTCCATGGAGCTTACAGCGTTACTTTTTTCCCCAAATGTGTATTTCAAGATGAATGACATCAGCAGGCTTGCCAAAGTAGAGAAATGGAAAGTGCAGTGACTGTAAATGGCCTCAAAAGCATCAATCCCTACACACACACACAGAGTCTCATAGTTGCCATGTCTAGGATTAGAACTCCTACCTAAGTTGTCCATCACACTATAGCATTACATAGTTATAGCACATGCCAGGGAGCCTTTAGGGCTACTCCTTCCCCAAAGATGTATTTCAACTGAATGACATCAGCAGGCTTGCCAAAGTAGGAAAGTAGGGTAATGGAAAGTTTATTGACTGTGAATGGCCTCAAAAGCATTGATTCCTACACACAGAGTCTCACAGCTGTCATGTCTGGGATTAGAACTCCTGCCTAACTAGTACATTACACTACAGCCTTATGCAGTTATAACACAAGCCACAGAGCTTCAATAGCTATTTCTACCCCAAAGGTGTATTTCAAGGTGAATGACCTCAGCAAGCTTGCCAAAGTAGAGCAATGAAAATTGTAGTGACTGTGAATGGCCCAAAATCATTGATCTCTGCACAAACAAACACACACAGGCTTTCACAGTTGCTATGTCTGGGATTAGAACTCCTACCTAACTAGTACATCACACTATAGCATTCCACAGTTATATCATGCACCACAGAGTTTATAGAGTTAGCCTCTCTGCAAAGGTGTATTTTAATGTGAATGACATCAGCAGGCTTGCCAAAGTAGGGTGATGGAAAGTGTAGTGACTGTGAATTGCTTCAAAAGCATTGATCCCTAGACACACACAAACAGAGTTGCATAGTTACCATATCTGGGATTAGACCTCCTACCTAACTAGTACATCACACTATAGTATGATGCAGTTACAGCACACACCACAGAGCTTATAGTGTTACTCCCTCCCCAAAGGTGTATTTCAAATTGAATGACATCAGCAGGCTTGCCAAAGCAGAGCAATGGAGAGTGCAGTGTGTGTGAATGGGCCACAAACCATTCATCTGGAAACACACACACAACACTCAGTCACACACAGGTTTACATATAACAGGAATGTGTATACAATTGCTAGATTAATCATGACTTGTATAGTCATGTTACACAGTTACCAGAAGCACCACAGACACTGTAGTGCTGAGGGATACCAGAAGCAAATATCTACAGTGATAGACATTTGCACATCATGTGGTATTGGCCAAATGGATGTGTGCTGGGTGGGACAGGCCTCATGATGGGAAGCTGTTTGTCACTGTCTCTCACTCTCTTCCACACATCTATGTATGTGTATGTTTAACCTATTATAGTGTGTTGTCCTTGGATATATGTGTGCATTCCTATCCAATGTGTGTGCAAAGCATGACTGGTGTGCAATGTGGAGTGTGTGCACAAGCATCTGTGACTGACAGATATGTATAGTCCACTGTTGTTGCCAGACATGGGCTTCATTTCTGTAAGTGTGGGAGCATGCCCTGTATGACCTTTCAGTATTTTGTTGTCAGACATAGGCTTCAATTCTTTATGTGTGGGAGCATGCCCAGTGTGACCTTCTGTATTGAATGTGTGAATCCATTCCAGGTAGGTTGTACTCCAGTGCAGGCATCTGTGTTCTACACCTGCAGCTAGCAACCTGTTCCTGCAGGATATTTGCAGATCAGTTGACAATATGGGGTCACAATGGACAAAGGATAGTGGGATACTGTAACTAATTGTGTTAGTGCTGCTTCTGCTACATGATTTTGGTGTAAGCAGAGATATTCAAACATATGTACTGTTTTACACTGTAATGTTTTATGTCATCAACTACTGACAGCTATACATATTTGCTTGCAATAATTTCCTGGGGAACACAAGATGAATGAAGCTGTGTCCAGTATTGTGGTCTGCAGCCTACATATTCTTGTACAATCATGCCATTCTGGAGGTGGAGCTGCAGACACTTGCTGATGGGTCTGTGTAAATGTTTCAGCACTTTGGTACTGTGTACAATCCCATGATTGTACTTCCATCAATGTGACAGTATGGCTGTATCCTGCTGTGGTCATACCTCACAACTGTACAGATTCACACAGGTTACCCAGAGGCAGAGCTCATATTTCTGGTCATTACCCCTTTACATTGTGGTTTATGAGCAGGTTTGTGGTCACCCATTCCTGTGTTTGCAGGCAGGGATAGTGTGTGCACACATCTGTGTTTCAGCCTTCACACACTCCATGGCATCCATGTTTCTACTCCCCGTCTGTTATTCTATCCTCTTCTGAACATTATGCAAGCGTTATCTGATAAGTATCCCTATAGTTATCACTTCATCCCAGCAATATTTAGGGGTTGGTCCACAGTTCATGCAGTAGGTCATAGTGGGCATGCTACTGGGATTTGTAAACATGGCCTTGCATTTGTGTTCTGTGGACTGTGTTATGTTGTTATTTGGGAGTCCATGAGATAACATACATTGGCAGTACGAGTGAGACACAGGCCTTTGACAGAGGACTGTAGGGCATTTGGAAGTGATGCAGGCCATCTGTAGCAGGCCTGTGCATTGTGTCACTCCTGCAGTCCCAAGCTGCAAGGCACTATATTCGCCTGGGGTGACAGGGTAGGTGTGCAAGGTATTAATGTCATTAGTTTCTGTCCTTATTGATCCATCCTTATTGATCCATTGGTGTGGATGCTGGCAGGGTGGTCTTACAGCTAGGGACACACCTTCATGGGACACCTCTTCAGCATGCTGCATTCTGTGGTATTCCCATACAGAGGTGGGGGTCATATTGTACTCTTTCCCAACAGCAGGGATAAGACCTGTGAGGTAGCTCTGGCTGATGGTGTGGCTCGCTGGGTGCATGTGTGCTATGGAAGCTACTTGCAGCTGATTCACAGATATACATAGGGCATTTCACTTATGCTGGCTTGTGCAGGGACATTAGCAGTTTCTCAGTGCTTCATACCTGTGCCTTTTGTGGTTTGCCAGTGTTTTGCCAGACTACACTACACAGCCAACTAATGTGCTGCTAACCTGTATGTACAATTCCAAAGGTGTCTCCATTTGACAGTAACATTTTATCCACTCTCTGTCTAGGGTACTTCCACCTGTGTACTGTTTGTATGTCTGGGCCCACATTCATGACATGTTCATCTTTCAGATGGTGACAGATATTACATCCGAACAATTAGTATGGATTGCTGATGGATTGTGTCTTGCTGGGATGCATTGTATTTAGCACTGTAGTTGTGAGAACTTGTCCCTGTCATCCACATTACTGGCCATTGGCCACCAGGGCACAACCCTCCATGCCTACATGCTGACCACTTTCACACAATAGACAACATACAACCTAACACACAGAGCCCTGCATACTGTACACGTGCTACAATCTATCCTGCTACGTTGGTCAGCTCAGGTAATCTGTGCTCCACTGTTATTATACCTACACATACATGTCACTACATTTCTGTATATGATTGTGGGAAGGGCACACCTGGCAACTGTAAACATTTGCTATGAATGTACTGGTATTTCAGGTACTCCATTTCATTCTGTATTCTGACCTATCATGCAGACTAGAGACATATCAGTGTACTACAGTTCTTAGGTTTTATTGACCTACATTTCAGTTTCAGACTTCTTACCTTTCAGAACTAACATCCCACTGCCTGACCTATTGTAGTCTGTCTGTGTAGGTCTGGAGGGGGGCTGTACTCCATAGCCATCAAGCAGAGGCCTTGTCACAGCTTTTCTTTGTGTTTGTATACACCTGTCCTGTTGGCTGTGACTGTTGTTGGGTATGTGAGCCTCACTGACATGCATGTGTGTGTCCTATGGACATGCATTTGGCCCTCCACATGTCCTTCAGTGTTATTTTTCACCTTGTCTAGTACTGCCTGCTATGCTGACACAAGTATTTGTTAAGGATTTCATGCTGCCGATATAGGTGTCTATTATCTGCTGCCATCCCATTCAGCCACCCGATTCCCTACCATACTCACATCCATACCATAGATATAGGTAGCAGAACATACTACTACATTCAGCAATTGATAGCGAGCGTGATTTACCTTGTGGCTGTGCCAGTATTGAGGATGGTGCTGGAGGGCTGACTATGTTGGATGCACATAGTACACTCCTTATACATGGTTAAGCACAGGTAGTGTCATGTTTGGCATCCCTTTTACTGTATGTGCCAGTCGGAGTGAGGTGTCATTCCCTGGGTTCCTACCGTGTCTGTGTATGTACTATGCATTGCCTCTTTGCCAAGGCCTGGGCATACTGGACACACCTGCTTTTGCCTACTGGGGCAGGCTCAGGTTGTTCCTCCTCTGAGTCACTCTGTGCCTGTGCTGGCCTTGGCAATGGTGGGGGGCTGTCTGGCCCTGCCCCATGCTGTTCTTGCTTCAGCTGTTTCCACGGGATCATATTGTGTAGCATGGCACATACAATGGCAATTTGGGTACATGTAGCTGGTGAGTACTGCAAGGTTCCACCGGATATGTCCAGGCACCGGAACCATGACTTGAGCATCCCAAACACATGCTCTATAATAATTCTGGTCTGCGTGTGTGCCTCATTATGGAGTTCTTGTTCGTGTGTGTGTGCATTTCTGATGGGTGTCATCAGCCATGGCTCCAGTGCATAACCAGCATCCCCCACTAGGTGGCCATATGGCATGTCCCCACTGGCAAATCTCTGGTACAGCTGCATCATATGCCAGATGTGGAAGTCATGATAGCTTCCAGGGCTGTCTGCACACACATTTATTATAATGCCCTGGGCATCGCACACAACCTGGCAGTTGATGGAGGGGAAGCCCTAGTGGTTTATGTAGATTATATCGCGCTCACCGGGTGGTGCTTTGATGTGTATGTGCTTGCAGTCTATAGCAACCACTACCTCAGGGTATTCTGCTATTTGGTGGAAGAGACGCATATTGCTGGTCAATGCCTCACGGGTGTTGAGGAAATATATGTGCTCACCGGCATGTGCTGACATGACATCCAGGAGCTGGTAATTACCCTGGATGCTGATGCCTGTGAGATCCCCATGATATCCCTAGTTGGCCTTTGGAAGATACCTGTGGCTAATATTCTTAAGCCTACACATACCTTGGTATCCGTTGGGATGGGTTCCCCTCTGTCGGTTCTGTGTGTGAGGTGTGACCGGCACAGCTCAACAATTTGCTGTAGGAGGTCCCTGTCCACGCTATAACACTCCACTATCTCCAGCTCATCTAGCCCCTGGTAGGTTACCCTGGGTCTGTACACTGCTCTCCTTCTCCTCACTGTGGGTTGGTCATCAGCATTCTCATCCTCACCACCCTCAGCCTCTTCCACATGTTGATTTATGAGAGCAAAAACAGCCCCTATCATTTTGCTGCTTTTGTTAGGTAAAATTCCCCTGCTTGTTACACTGGTGATGTAGAGTTTGTGGGAAAAACAGAAGGAAAGGTATTTGTATAGTTTATAGTAGTGTGCTGGGCTGGGCTGGTCTGCTGCCTGTGTAATTGGCTGATTCTGATACATTTCACATGCCAGCTATGCTAGTTCTCCTTGATTACCTTCCTACTGCTGTCTTCCCTTCCCATTGCCTTCCTGTTTAAGCCCCAAGGCATGCCGTGAAAACACATTGCTCAGATGTGAATGGAGCTATTTCCTGGTTTAATTTATTTATTTATTTTTTGGTTTAAAATCTGGTGCGCGGCATGCACACCCATTTAGTCAATGTAAAGACTGCTAGGCAGCTTCAGACACAGTCCCTTTCTTAGCTCTGCTAAGCTAAGGGCAAACCTGAGCCATAGAGCTCCAATAAGGTTACAGTATGCTTGACACACCCCCTCTATGATGTCAGGTAACTCTAGGCTTGCAACATGGTTTTCCTGCACCTACACGGTTGGGTGCAGGCTAGCCATAAGGAGAAATCTGTGATTCAGTATCATTGCCCTCATTTGCATAGAATTGATAATGACTGATAATGCCTAGTTACAAGTCTGACACTGAGCCTTCCCCCATAGCAACCAACTATTCAGTGGCCTTGTTGTCTTCTGCCCGCCATTGACTATAATGGCAAAATTGTGGTTTTGCTTAAAAAGCTTTCTTCAAAGTTTTAGTTTTATTTTCGGGCTGATACAGTTTGGTAGCCACTGCCCTACACTTAAATTGCTGAAATCTGCCAAAAAAAAAAGCTAGTTTTTGTTATTTTGAAACAATTTTCCATGCCAATGTCCATATATTTGGCCATTGTCATGCCTTCCACATTATATACACCCTTTATGCAGAGATGTCATGGCTCCATTTTGTAGTTTGCAGAAATGTACTCGGTTACTAGCCGAGTACATTTCTGCAGGTTACACTAATCCTGCATGGAAGGCTGCCAGCTTCTTGGATCACCAATTCACCTCATTTGCATGGTTTTCACCTGCAAATGGGGTAATCAGCATACAGGAGCTGTGTCCATGCAGGAATAGTGCAGGAGTGCTCGAGCGCATCTCGGGAGCTTGTTCCTGGATCTCTCGGTGGCCATATTGCCTCCAGCAGCTCTTGCACTATTCATGCATGCTGTGCAGAGCTTGCTGAATCCCAGGGAATATTTAAAAAGTTATATTATACATTATTTATAGTTATTTCCATCTTTTATAATTGTACTCTACCATTTACTCCAGTTTTTCAGTACATTCCAATCTTTTCTAATTACATTCTTTACCCACATTGCTTTTTCCACAACCAAAATCATATTTTCTTCAATATTTCTAACAATATTCATTTTCCATTAAATTTTATCTCATATAATGTTTTGTTCCATGTGATCAACAACACCTTTTGTCTGCATTTTTAGGATCTTATCTTTTTCTCCTTTATTACCATAATACCCATATTCGAACATTTACATATTTATACCTCACACTCCTTTAATACCTCCCACTACCTTATTTTCACATAATGTTTCCCATAACTCTTTTACCTTTTTAGATTTTTAAAAACATGTTTTGCAGTTTCAACTTCACTATAATAATTACATACCCTTTTTATTTTTGTATGGTGTATTAGCTTTTACTGGCAACTTCATTATTGATAATCTACACAAAAAATCTCTATATTCATCATAATATTTTACATCACTCTAATCTCATCTATATAGCTTTTCTTTCTTCATTCTCTAGTTGTTTCCATGGATATACAAAATAATACTTATTGAAACATCACTCTTTCCTATTCTTTTCTATATTGCCTAAACTTATTTTTCATAACAAAATTTTGTCTTGATACTATGTTATTTCTTCATTCAAATATCCTTGCCATCATTTCAATGTACTCACCCTTTTGACATATTTTCCTATATTTTTCTTTCATTATTACACTTATCAAAGATTTACTACCTTCCTTTAACCATGTCAACACTTTACATAAATTCAATGATGCTGCATGGACAACAGGATTACCTAAACCTCCTTCCTCTTCCTTAACATATAATACCTCTTTTTTCATTGATTTTAATCTGGATCCCCATATAAATGAGGGCACAATTTACATTATTTTTTTCATACTTTGCAGGCACCATGAACGCACTCGCTAAATACACAATTTTTTTCCTAATAAGGCAGACTTGATTAAGTATACTTTCTTCCTATACATCAACTTATGTGTCCTCTACAACAAACATATATTCCTTACGTTTTGCATTATATTATCTCATTGTTGCATTCTATGTAGGTTAATACAAATATTTATATGTAATGTATCTATTTCTTCTCTATTAAAAACAATACCTGCTATTTTACCTATTGTTTTTATGCCCTTGCTTTTATCCTTATTTATACTCATACCAAAATTGCTCAGTAAATTCTTCCCTCCATTCTTTATGTTTGTAATTAAACCTATATCATCTGCATAAGAAAATATCAATGGTACTTGATTTCCTTCTCTAGTCCTGTATCTTACTGTTATTAAACCTATATTTATCTTAACAATTGTATTCATAACCAGTTCAAATAAAATACTACTCACTAGACATCCTTGTCTTATACTGCTTCATATATCCATTTCTTGACTTAACCAACCATTCACCACTATTTTCACTATAATACTATCATACACTGAAAGTAGTATTTTATTATATTCCACTTACATTATAGTCTTTCAGTGTATTCCATAATGTTTCATGTTATATCTTATCAAATGCTTTACTCAAATCGCCTGCCGTAATTTTAACTTCACTCTTCTTATTTATTATATCATCTATAATTTATCTCATTATCTTCAACAGTTCTTGACTTTCTTTCCCCTTTTTACAAATATTGTTTCTTTGAGTACTTTGTTTACTTTATTTTTTACTCTCTTCTCTATTATTTTCATAAAGATCTTATAGTCTGCATTATTTAGCACTATTGGTCTCCAGTTTCTTATATCTTCCTTTTCTCCTTTGGGTCTATATTAGAATATCGAAGTTTCAAAACTTCGAATGTTCTAATATCGAACTGTATTCAGGGAAAGCTGACAACATCGAACATTCAGAACAGTGAATTTTTTCCTAGGGAAAAATTTGCTGTTCTGAAACACATACACACAGCACAAGCACACCAAATGAACAGCAATCCACACACATACACCTAAAATCTTACATCTGACCCTAAACTAAATTGTACCTACACCACTAACTATCCACTTACCTTAACCCAAATCCTAACCCTAAGGCCCGTCACTACCACACACTCACCTCACCCGCGCCCTAGCCCTAACTCACCTACCCCGCCCTAACCCTCACACCCACACAATCACACACTTACCTGACCCGCACCCTAATCCTAACTCACCTAACTCGACCTGACCCTCATGTCCACACAATCGCACACTTACCTGAACCCGACCCATAATGTTCCACCACAGCGCTGAAAATAATGAAGTGACAGAAACAGACAACCAAATTCTTTCCCAGGGAAAGAATTTGGTTTTCTGTGGCTGTACTACTTTCAGTGTTTGCTGAATAGGGTTCGATATTAGAACATTCAAAATTTTGAAACTTTGATGTTCTAATATAGACCCTTCTCCTTTCCATAACTGTATTACTAGTCTCTTTCCTTCTTCATTCTATGCTTTGTCATTTTTTTTATTCGTTTGCCTATTTTTATATATTCCTTGTTTTCTTTTATCTCTAGTCATATTGCAAGATGATCAGAAAATCCTGTGTAAAATACATTCCCTTCTCTTATGACTAATCCTTCTGAAACTATAAAATAATCTATTTCAGTTCTATACATACCCCTTTTATAAGTCCATGAATTTTTTTCCCAAAGTTTTAACTTACTACATCTTATAACTTCTAATATTTTTCTTATATCATTTCTTTTTTTTTACTCTTGCCTCTTAAATCACAATTAAAGTCTCCTGTTATTATTATATACATATTTATCACTACATAGTCTAAAATTTGATGAAATAGGCTTTCCCTTTCTTTACAGTTAGTATAAACGTATGTTTTTAATTCTATAGAAATGTTCTTTTCATTTTAAATCTACAATTGTTAATCTTCCTGCTTTTGCTAGTTACATCTAATATCTTCACTGTAGTTATACAGAATATGGCTATTCCAGAACATCTTTTCATTTCCCAAATTTCAGATTATCTTTGCTCCCCATATTTTATGTTTGCAATCTCTCTTTATTTGCTAAAAATATTGGGTCTTCTAATATAGTTGCATCTACATCACATGTATTATACCACTCCAAAATTCCCATTGTTCTTACTATTCTTAATACTATTCACATTTATACAAAGCACTCTAAAATTTTCATTTTCTCTTTTCCTTAGCTTCACTGTTTTTTAAACTGTTAGCTAACTACAGGACTAGTTTTCTTAATAGGCCATTCTAAGTCTAACCAGTTTTGCTTCCTATAAGTGAGAATCAAGCTCTGTGCTTTGTGTATGCGAGTCAAACACCTTAACCATTATACCAATCCTCAGTCTTTAGCTGCATGCATTCTTTTTCATCCATTTCCTTTCATTTTTTCTTTTTTACTTATTATTTTAAATTTTCTTTTTCTGCCTTTTATCTATTTACCAATATCATTTTCCCCTTTACTTCCTTCCAGCGTATGTCTCCTTCTTCACTTATTTCAGAACTTTCTTCTACATCCTCTTTATTATTTTTGTCTCATCCAATTTTTTCTTCTGTTTCTATACTTCGAAAATGTCTTCTCTGTGTTCTTTTCCTTTTCTTTTTTTTCTTTTTCTTTACTTTATTTTAATTTTTGCAGTCCATCCATAAATGTCAAAGTCTGCTACATTTATAACATTTCAATTCACATTTTTGCACCATGTTCCATTTCCCCATAAATATAACATTTTCTTTTGTCACATTTACTTATCGACATTTAAAAAATATGTTTTGGGTCACCCCCAGTATTTTATAACACCTCGCCCCCCTGCACTTTTATCATGCTTAGTGTGTATGTGTGTGTGTGTGTGTGTGTGTGTGTGTGTGTGTGTGTGTGTGTGTGTGTGTGTGTGTGTGTATATATATATATATATATATATATATATATATATATATATATATATATATATATATATACACATTTTTTTCTACTTTTAACAAAATCTTACAATCAAGCCACCAATCCATAAACCCTTTTTGCCATAAACCTTTGCAGTGTTCAATAATTCTTTACATAAAGCTTTCAAATGTCCTTTCAAGTCTTTTTTCTACCTCTATTCAGAATTATACATGAATCTTCTTTTTTGTTTCTGTGTTTAATGCTTTTATCACATAACAATTG
The DNA here is from genome assembly GCF_019279795.1 of Protopterus annectens. NCBI lineage: Eukaryota > Metazoa > Chordata > Ceratodontiformes > Protopteridae > Protopterus > Protopterus annectens. The sequence goes on along the minus strand of NC_056733.1, from coordinate 1,640,193,971 downwards.
CAGGGTAACAGTTTTTCTTTTTTTTTCCTGTTCGCCAAGAAAATTTTCCATGGAAAAAACAGTCTCAAACTTAATGTCACAAAATGCCTCTTTGTTAATAAGAATAAATATCCTTACCTCATGTGCTTTTACACCCAGAGGAGCTATTAAATTGTCACACACTTCATTTCCATTTCTTTGTCTTCTTTACTTCCTTACCAAGTACGTCTGTTTTTCATTTTCTTCTGCCTTCTTTTCTGCTACTCCACTTTTGTCTTTTTTACTTTCTCTGCATATGTTTTCTTTTCCATCTTATTAGTATTCTCCAGGATCATCTCTGCATCCTCCTTTTGTATTTTCTCCAAACTGTCCCCCCAGGAAACAACTCCCTCATTTTCTGGCTCACTCTGCACCTCCATTTCATGGAGACTTGTTATAATACATCCATCATTTGCTGACTCATCTCTATCAAACAGGTTTCTTTGAAACATTTTCTCAGAATCCTGCACATAGTCTCTGGTCTTGATATTTGCTTTCTCCTTCATTTCTCTCCAATCCATCATATCCTTCTTTCTCTGTCTGCCTCCCTGTTTCTAATAGCTGCCTCTGCACCTGGAAACGACAAAGGGAGTGCTTCTTGGGTCCCACTTACAATAATGATGAGTAGGGATATTCCCCAGTGACCTGGACAAATTTCCCTAGTAGTTTAAATATCACCTTAGGTCATAAAAGAAGTTGCCAACCTAGTGGGACTAGCACAGTTAAATGATAAAATAAATCAAGACTACATCTTACAAAAAATACAGTGTGCAAACATCACATTATCCCATTACCTCTGCTTCTGGATTGTGCTTACTAACTACTTCAGGAATACAGCAACACAGGCTACCTTAAAGCAGCTTAAAAGTGATCTCATATTTACAGTTATATGACACAGCCATGTGCAGTGTGAAAAGCTTTTTGGTGACATTAAAACACAGAGAATAGAAAGGGCAGTCTAAGTGAGCAAACATTTGCTTTAGATTCACATGTCACACACACACACACACACACACACACACACACACACACACACACACACACACACACACACACACAGTACAGTGGATCCATTACCAGTATGTAATGCCACTTTGATGGCACTCAAAAGTATGATTATAAAATTGTACACAGAACAAACCTCTGAAATTTGGAACTCATATTAATGATTTGAAATTATTTTCCCTGCACTCCTGACATCTGATACTTATCTATACTTATTTCTATATCGGTCTACTTTAGTTTAATGGATATTATGTGCAATACCTCAGTGTTAATCATACAATACCAACTGTAACACTCATAGTTTTGTAACTGTACTTTAGACAATTGTTCACAGCACATTGCATTTCTGCTGTTTTGATCTAAAACTGTTTTTCACTAAGAATGATAAGGATCCTTGTCAATCTACTGTCTTGTATTATAGTAGATCTTCACAATGTTGAATTAACAGCATAACTGTGGTTATAAGTTCAAATAGGTATATTAATTTATGGCAGTTTTTCAGTAGGTACGATTGTCATGGCAGAATGGCGCATTGCATGCTCATTTTGATAAAATATAATGTATCAGGAAAATGGAGTACTAAGTCACCAATACATATAACAGCTAGCTAATGCCATAATCTATAATAATAAGCTATCCAAGTATGTATTTCTTTTAATTTTATCATGATATTTTTCTAAATGATTTTCTGTTACTCTTGCCTGTGCTGCTACAAGGTTAAGAAATGAATTAAACTTAATACATAATACAGCAGTCGAACTGGCTTGAAAAAATGGATGTCTGCTGTTAGACTGAAGCTTTAATAAGATTAAAATAATGTTGCCCTTAAAAAAACACAAAGATTTTTTGACCATAGCAGCATCCATACTTATCAGCCTTCCCATGTGCTAAATAATAAATTCTACTGAGCTGCATTTGGTTTAATGACCCATGTCCCCTTTATTTCTACACTCACTGAAGGCAGTAAATATTGAAAGTGATGTTCTTCCTTTGTAAAAAAACAGATGACCTTTTAGCTGTGAAAGTGAATGAAAATGGAATATGTGCCATGAATCTAAAATAATGTAGCAAGAACTGCATTTTGTTGAAATTAATACAGTCGATAGCAGCTTTCATAAGAAAAAATGCCATACTTTGTTAACTTTTAATCAGTAATTTCTTTTACTGATGTCAAAATAAATAATCTTGCATTTGTTTATTTCTTGTAATGCAGCTTTATATATATTTAATAGCATCTAAGCAAAAGCTGATGTAATAAAAGTAGTTTGTTTTCATGCAAAATATTGCTTAGCTTGAACATATTTCTTAAATGCATTGATATAAATCTCAGATTTAATTTAATTATTATAAATATGTAGATGCATTTAGAATTGCCCCTGCTGTTGAGTGGCTGTTTATTATATTTTTAAGAGATAATTTCATCAGCTTCTAATATTTCAGTATAATAAGCAGTTGAACATTTATACATCTTGATTGTGGGCTCATAGCTTGAATTTTTTGCTATTTTCCTTTACACCAGCTACTAACAGTATGTTTGGGAAGAAAGCAGCTAGATGAGGTGATCCAGTAAAACAAGAAAATCAAAAAGAAAAGAAAGATTTTGCAGGATAATGACCATAATTACTTGTGGCACACAATGCATTAAGTTTGAGAGTCACTGTAGACATGAACTGAATTGAAAAAACTAGACCCCATTTTGTTATAGTAATGAGTAGTATTGTACAGTACTGGCAAAGCAAGGTTAACAGAGGCACAGTGTCATTGTTACTCAGTTATTCACAGTGTTCCGTAATATGTGAATATTTACATTAAATACAAAAATTCATAGTGAAGTTGGTGTATACATTATCTCATAAACATAGAAAGCTAACATTCAAATCTAATCTACTCTCACTGAAACCAGGTAAAAATAAGATAACTATATTTAATGAGGTAGCAAATGGGAATCTAGTTGCCTTTCTTTATTTCTTTCGCAAGACATGCATTATCGTGCAATAGTTCTTTAAAGAAAAGAAATGGGGAAAACAGGAAAGTGGTGAAATGGGAGCAAGCAAGGAGAAGAACAAATGGAAAAGAGAGAAGGAATGTGCAGGAAGGATGTAGGAAAGAACCATAGCTATCCATTTCTTCCAGAATAAAATGTGAACATATATGCAAAAATTTAGCTGAATTTAGACTGTCACCTCCAGAGAGAAGCATGACCACAACACAATCTGTTGCATAGGGAATTAGACTGAATCATGTGTGTCATGAAGACACTTGTGTGAAATGGATAACTATGTATGGGATGATTTTTTTTTTTTTTTGAGAGAGAGAGGAATGTTGGGTAAGGCATGTAGGAATGTCTGGGTGAAGTAAGTTGGGCAGGTAAGGAAGCAATTGCAGACTGACAAGTACATCGAGGTGATTGACAGTGAGATTCTAGCCCTCACCCAGTGGTCTTTTGTCACTGTCATCACACTGCTGCACTGGCTGCAGTACTAAATGTCTGTGACTCCTACAATTATTCTGCATAAGGATGGAGAGCAGGAGCTCCATCTGTCATAGGCATGCACCCACAGTGTGGTGCACAATCCTACATACCATCCCTGGCAGTTCCTGTCAGGTGATAAACTCACCACCTCTGCCACTGCTCCAGGTGGGAGCCACAGGCCTATCCTCTGGGACAGAGCTACCTGAGGGGCTGGGTAGTGCAGGGGCAGCAGAAGTGTTGTACACCAGATGTGCTGGGCAACAGTGCTGTAGCCAGTGGAGTAGGGTCAGGTGGATCTTGCGGGACAGGCCTACCTCACTGTGCTGTGGGAACACAACAGAAAATAAAAAAAAAAAAAGAGAGAGAGCGAGAGAGAGAGAGAGAGAGAGAGAGAGAGAGAGAAAGAAAAGGGTTGGGTTGAGATAAAAAAGGGAGAACATTAGTAATTTTGTATGTGACATACAAAGCATTGATACAATTATTTGATTATATTCTGTTACCTTTACTTTTAACACTACAGACTCCTAACACATTTCTTCCTTACTTTTAAGACTACCCAGTTTATAATGGAGGCACATTATATTGTGTAGATTGTAGCCACTAATCCCTGATGTGTGAATATATTGCATATATGCATGTTCAAGTTATACTGATTACAGTTTACAGAAGGCCGTTTGTGCCACTGATATAGAGGTATGAAGTTACTTTCCAATAATGATGAAAACATAACAGCATTGTATATTTGGGAAGTGTGGTTTTGAACCTACAACCGATGACTACTCTCACTGTACTGTTATTTTGTCCTACAGACTACTACATGCATACTTTCCTTTTACAGTTTGGAGATGCATGATCATTGTTATTTGAGAATATGGCACCACTTATTTGTGCTACAGACTAAGGCATGCATACTGTCTTTTACAGTTGAGATATGCATAATCAATTTGATATAACTGTATTAAATAACTAAGCAGTCCTTAACCTTTAATGCTACAAAATGACTATACAAATAATAATAATAAATATTATTATTATTATTATTATTATTATTATTATTATTATTATTATTAGTATTATTAATCTAGTATTTAGACAGTACTGTTGTGATGCATACATACCACATGCATCTTGCATTCTTAACAAATGTGCGGCATGTGACATGACATTTGAGGCCTAATCTGCAGCAGCTGTGGAAAAAACAGAACAGAACACCATTACGAATATCACACTCTTGATTATACTCAGCTTTTAACTCTTACCATTACTCACTGAAATTGATACTTACACATGTGTGGGCTGTCCCCTGTATGAAAGTCTCTGATCCAATGATCAAGGATAACTTACTTCCTCCTCTGGAGGTCATTGAAGTGATATCTTCATTGCTCACCAGTGTGGTGGATACTTGTAGCACTGGTTAAAGCCCTGACAATACTGTTCCAGGTTTCAGACTTGTATTCTGAACCTGAATAGTCCCTCTGCAGCAACTGAGCCCCATGCTCCTAATCTGAGACTCCAACAAAAATTTTGGACTCCTGGACACCCCACCTCTGTGCCCAAAAGTGCGCACCCTCATCAGCAACTCCTGGCATGCCTGCCACAGCTCAAGCTCAGTGTGTAATGAGCATTTCCTGCCAATTGCATTTTATATGCTGGTGATTTCCCACCTATTGTAAGTCTTGCACTTAGTGAGAGTGTGCGCATTTTGGTTTTCCAACATTTGAAAACATTGAGCATCACTTAGCATCATGCAAAGATGGTTGGCAAGGGTACACACAGCCTGGAGCCATGTTTGCCCAATGTTAAGTGATGGGCAACAGTGGCAAGCAATGCAACCTCAAGATTATTTGGTATACAGGCACTTATGTAAATGTGCTAGTCAAATGCACCATGTCTACAGTTCTCCTACATATACAGTCTTCAGAGCCATGGACACAGTCTCCAGAGCCATGGACAAAGGTAAGGTGGTCCACACACCCTATCTAGACCTTGCCAAGCCCTTTGACACCACCCCGCACTCTGGAATCATAGATAAACCTACTAAGCTGGGCATTAATCCCTACATCACCCAATGGGTTGCCAACTGACTTACTGACAGAACCCACACTGTAAAAGTAGCCGACTCCAAATCCAGCTCAAGACAAGTGATAAGTGGAGTACCTCAGGGTTCAGTCCTGGGACCGCTCTTGTTTGGCATCTACTTCTCTGAAGTACAGGCCAACACTAAGGGACTCTGGCTAACAAAGTTTGCAGCTGACTGCAAACTGGGAGCCATTATTGAATCCCCAAATGATGTGGATACTCTACAAAAGGGGCTTACAGAAACAGATGCTTGGTGTCAGAGCCATGAGCTCAAACTCAATGCCAAGAAATGTATAGTTATCCCCTTTGGGAAAAAATATGTACCCGTGAATTACCACATAGGTGGCAGTACACTAAACACTGAAAGTGTGATAAGAGACTTAGGGATACAGGTAGACAGTGGTCTCACCTTCGATAACCACATTGCCACAACAGTCAGGAAATACTTCTATGTGGCACACCTCATCACTAAGGGCTTTTTATCCAGAAAAAAGGAGGTCATTGTCCCACTGTACTCATCCCTCATTAGACCCATTATAGAATACAACACCCCATTTGGTATGTACCTCTCAAGACATCTGCAACAACTGGAAAGGCCACAGAAATACCTCACTAAAAGAATCACAGGCCTAAAGAAGGTGCCCTACTCTGACCACCTTAAAAATTCCAGCTACACTCTGTCACATATTGTTTACTCAGAGGCGATCTCTGCTTAACATACAAGGCCATGTCAAACCCCAGAGCTGTTGGACATGCTACACTTAAAGAAATCCCAATCCCTCAGAGCCACATGCTCCAGGGATCTAAACCTTGTCATCACAATAAACAAAACATGCTGGAGGGATAGGTTCCTGACCCAGGGACTCCCCAGACTCTGGAATAGACTGCCCATACATGTCAAGCAGAGTGCCTCTTTGGCCCTCTTCAAAAGGAACCTTGACAATCGGATGGGAGAAAGGAAATTCACCCCAGGATCCCATCAGTCACCCTGCTAGACAGGGGTCCAAGGAAGTAAATAGTGTGGGAAGAAATAGTCAGGGAATTGTTATGGCTAGGCTTGTATAGACCCTAGGGCTGATAGCCTAGTACCAACCTATGAACCTATGAACAGCAATTACCACAAGAAGGTTGAGAAAGCAGTTGTGAAGGTTGCTCTTCACTGATATAATCTGCAATCTCACAACAATAAAACAAACTTTGCACACCCTGTACTAGTACTAGAACCCCGGGCCATCCGTACTCCACACCTACACTTAACACCTACCACCATGGAATTAGTGAGATAATATCCCCCATCTTAGTAGTTGTTGTAAAGTTCTCACTGTTAATCGTAGCGCAATGCCACTTAATGTGTTTGTGCAATGCACAATATTATTAGTTGAATACATCTGGTTTATGTTTGTGGCTATCTGGGTCCTGTCTACAAACTGGGGGGGGGGGGTCCATTCCTCCAGTCTGTGTGCTGCTACCCTTCTGGCAAACCAGGTGAGCACAGCTAAACATGTTTATGCCAAGTTTGGGACTAGCATCAGAACTGAAGGTTGGCATGACTGAAAGCTAATGCACAGAGACTCATGAGGAATGTCACAATATATCAATCCAGGAAGTGATTAACAAAGTACAGCAGATGTTTGTCCTGAATCCAATAATCTTCACTGTCTTCATTTCATATAGAACTGAGGGAAAATAGATGAGGACCATTCTCTTTGCGGATAACATAGGTGAAGTGCAACAGAGAAAGACTGTAAAAAAAAGTCTAAGGAAGGACGTGGGAAGGCTGACCAACAGGGAAGAGAAGGGAAGTTATGTTCTATTGCTGACTCATGTAAAATAAAGCACTTGGGGCCCAGCAACTCTAGTGTGAAGTATCAGCTGGTAGAGATAGAAAGGATAATAAAAGACCAGGGAAATGATTTTAAGGTGCTGATCACACATGGGCTGGACAATCAGGAAACAAGTGGGAGGGCTACAAGAAGTGCAAACTGAATGCTGTGGTGTTTCTTTTTTTAAAAAACTTTTTATTAATTTTAAAACAAAGATTGTACAACATTATTTAAAGATATGCAGAACAAAAAAATGATGTACAGATGTCCACAGCAAAATCAAACATAGAAAACTAAATCATTAAAATTTATCAAGCAAATGACTTAATTTTGACCAAAATCTAAACTGGTGAGTGACATTTGAAGTTCTCATTTTGGCAGTTGACAATTCTTTTTTACATACACGTTTTGCTAAATTAATGAATTCAGTGAAAGAAAGAGTAGTTTTACATTTCCTATTTGTTGTGACTATTTTTCTTGCTACAGCTAAAAAAGACCAACGGAGAGGCACCTGCACCTAGGAACAGAATCCAAAAACTGGAGCTTTAAATAAGATCAAGGAGTTAGAAATGACACAATTATCTGTCCACAAAGCTAGGGACATTTTTCTAAATTCAACCCAAGAAAGGAGTTACTATTTTACAATCCAATATCATATGAAATCAATCTGCATTAGAAACTTCATTCCACCTCCAGCAATTAATTTTTCCATATTTCTATATTAAATCTGCTTCATCTGGAATTAAAAAAAGCGCTCTGTGAAGAAATCTCTGTGTATATATTTTCCAATAAAGAGAAGTAGATTTTCTTGCAGCTTTAAGAATTAAGCAGTTATCTTCATCAGAAAAGTCCTTCTTGTTAATCTTAGTCAAGTTATTCCAAAGTAATGAATTTAAGGCTATGGTGTTTATTCACTGAATAGAATACAGAAACAAAGAAGTAAAGCTCCTACTCTAATTGGCCTGGGACAGACCACACTGAGTACTGTGTACAGTTCTGTAGGTCATAGAAGATAGATACATCAGTCTTCTAGAAGGAATCTATGAGCCACATAAAATGTGTACGAAAGAGTGGAATGGTAAAGCCAAGAAAATACAGCAGCAGACTTTTTCTCACTAGAAAGCAAGGGAGTCATGATACTAGAGCATTTGATCATATGAAGGAGATATGAAGAGGTCCACCCTAAAGAAGAAGGACAGATGATCTGAAGAGAAAAGGCAGTAGATTGCAAGAAAACACTATTTTCTGGAAAAAGCACAAGGTATATAGGCCCATAGAGGTGATCATCTGAGGCAATGAGATGACCTGAGAAGGTAAAAAAAACAGGTGCAACGGAATAGATGACTGGGCCACAGAATGTTAAGTACACTTATAGGGTATTACATTTATGCTATTTATGTCATGCTGCCAAGCAAATATAATGCAGTACTTAACTATTTAAATAAAACAAAAAGAAACAGGCTTGTACCAATCCGTGCTGTACCATAGAGATTCAGTTAATTAAGCCCAATGCTTACCATCATTATATTATTGTTATCAATGACATAATCAGAGAATGTGATTTTATTATTCTGCAGATATACAAACATATTTTCATTTTTAGCATGCATCTTATATATTGGTAACTTTTACATTCAGGATTACATTGCAAAGTTAGCAACTATATCTATGGCACGATTATTTTCTAGCTGCATAACAGATTATTTGTATTTGAAAAATGATGCATACAAAACATTTAGAAATGCTATAAACTCAGCCAAAAATCACATGCTTGAAGGAATGCAAGCAAGTTACTCACATAAATATCTGTCTGTTTTTCTTATATAATGTCAAATAATAACACTGGGTAGGTACTCTAAATATGCCCATCATTACTCAGTTATAAAGGTCCTAACTGACCACTAATGCCTAAAAAATCAACAGAATTTGTGGTGATTATTTTTAGAGCTTGTAAAGAAAAGGGCCTCATAAAAGTTTATAATGTTGATTGAATGCTTAAGAACTTTCCTATAATTTCAATAAATTAGAATGATAAAGTGTTAATGGTATTTATGACAAGTCAGGAATATTCATTACGAGGACATTATTAATTCATCTGAGATAATTACTTCTTCACAATTTGCCTCTGGGATATAGAAATCTTATTGTAGTACTGAAAGTACTGAAACCAAGTATCTGATTATAGTATATTTTCTGCATTGAAAGATGACATAAGGGCATTATGAACAGTGTTTTAAATCGCAACTACAATTTGATGTTGTAGGTACAATTACCTAAACTATAAATGCATAACAATTACAACATTAGTGTGCAGAAACATAGCACATATTTTATAAAGCTATAGTTCATCTGAAAATGCAGTAACTAATATTCAACCTCTTCTGATGGTTTACTATCAAATTTTTGAATCTAACTCCGTCGAGTGCACTTTGTTTGAACACGGAAAGTCGAACACGGCAATGTCAAACTCCAAAAGCCAACCTAGGAACGGGTTTTAACATGGGTCAAGAAAGGGGAGAGGTTTGTAGTTCAGCAATAGCAGTGAACACCTATCTTGACCCATGTTAAAACCCATTCCTATGTTGGCTTTTGGAGTTCCGCATTGCAGTGTTCGACTTTCCATGTTCGAACAAAGTGCAGTCGACGAAGTTAGATTCAAAAATTTGATAGTAAACTCTTCTAATAACATAGATCATATATCACAGTAAACATGCATCTGCCCAGATGTATGCATGTGTATTCGGTTCCCCATCATATGCCCGAATAACCACAAGCTCGAAATGCAATACGCTGAAACCAGAAACCTGAAACAACAAAATCCCGAAACTGCAAATGACCGACAACCATTCACCATGATTACATAAAAGCTTGAAAATAAAGTAAAACCTTTACTATCCCAGAATAATGCTTCAAAGCAAAAGAAATACAACATAAATCCATTCATCCACAGAGTCCTCATAATGTCTGCTAAAGCTTCAAAATGTACCGCGATTGTCATAGCGTACATCACATCTTTAGCAATCTTGCAATTGCCATCAGGAAATCCAAATCCGAGTAACTAGATCTGTTCTTCAAAACATGCTCAAATTTAGCATGACGGGTCACTACCTTTCGTTTCTTTGGTGAAGGAGGTGCACCACAACTCATTCTAATTTTGAGCTCATCTACCCTATCCTGTTCTCTAGATAACACTGTCATAAGCATCGATAGGTCTGTTGCTCTATGGCCCAGTAATGACTTCAATCTATAGTGCCACACCTCCATGCTGTTTTGTGTGCAAGGCAAAAACAACATATTTAATTCATCCATATTCCAAAATGCAATGGGAAACAACGGGGAAACCTGGAAAATCCAGTAGTCCTGGTGCAAAACTTTCAAACTTTTCCCAACATATACCACTCAGAAAATTACTTTAACACTTCATTGCCATCAGCTGGAAACACGGCTTTTAGTTCATCAAATGCATGTAATACATCAGATTCAGGTACAAAAGCTAAAGCGATGAGACACTTGACATGCAACTGAAAAGAAAGGTCTGTGTTATACAGATGTGAAAGACCTAGCTGTTGCACCTTTCTCCAAATGTTTTGGGAGAAGTGAAACAAACAACCTTTAGGTTTTACACCTTGCAGATTTAACAGAATACTCTTCCTGGCTGCTACTTCAAAATCACTCAATATGTATTTGACAGACACCTCGAAGCCTTGCTCATCCATTAAACATAAAACACAACTCCACATAAAGTTGTAACATTTGAGAGACTTTCTACTCATTATACAATACAACAAAGGTACACTCTTATGAAAACCTCCTTATCTAATCAAATCATGAATACTGTACAGCTGACGGCACATTATACCTTTATAAAAGAACATACCATCGACAAGCCAAATAGTAGCTGTGCTTAGATCAAGCAGATTTTGTGTAGTTGAAAAGACTACCACCACTGTTTCTGTAGAAGTATCTACTATGCACTTACTAAGAAACACTCCTGATTTACATGGAAACATTGTAACATCAATATCTTCCAACTTTTCAGTATGGAAACTGCTGTATTGTAACTTAGAATGATGCATCCTGCCAACTTTTTGAACAAGTGTTTTGCAAGTAGGTAAACTGGGAGCTATCACATTAGATGTTGATGCTAAAACATCATCAGCTATTAAACAGGGAGTATCCCTGGAATTATCAGCTTTTAACTTTAACGAGTGAGACACTTTATACTGCTCAACTTCAACCGGATCTCCAGGATGTAAGTGCTGAACAGAATTTAGCAGCCTTTCCCCATTAGGTACAGTTAAAGTAACAGCCCTACCTCTACATTTCTCATCGCGTTTATACTTGCAGCACCAGTATGTTTTATCACGATATATTTTCTCTCTGTTTAACACATACCCATCTAAAAGGAGTATAGGAGCTCCTTTCTGAGACGATACAGTCACATATATTTCACCTATCGTGCCAGGAGCACTGAAGTATTCTTCTGCACTTTCCATTTGTCACCACTTTCCATACAGTTTCTTCCTTTTGATTTTTGCGCTTTTGCGCTTTTGGGTTTCCGGTGTTTTGTCTTTATGGTCTCGGCTTATTGCATTTCGAGCTTGTGGTTATTCGGGCATATGAAGGGGAACCGTGTATACATATGTGTTCCATTATTTTAGTCAGGTCAAGATTTCTCATTGAAATATGAAGGTAGGTAATGTTTCATCAACTCCTGTTTTATCAAAAGCTGTGAGTCTGTAAATCATCATCTTCTTTTGGCTGTTCCCATTAGGGGTCACCACAGTGGATCTTCTGTTTCCATTTCTTCCTGTTCTTTGCATCATGCTCTTTCATACCAACCGCCTGCATGTCCTCTCTCACCACATCCATAAACCTTAACTTAGGCCTTCCTCTTTTCCTCTTACCTGGCAGCTCCATCCTTAGCATCCTTTTCCCAATATACCCAGCATCCCTCCTCAGCACATATCCAAACCAACGGAATCTCGCCTCTCTTGCTTTGTCTCCAAACTGTCCAACCTGAGCTGACCCTCTAATATACTGATTCCTAATCCTGTCCATCCTAGTCACACCCAGTGCAAATCTTAACATCTTTAACTCTGCCACATCCAGCTCTGACTCCTGCCTTTTCGTCACTGCCACCGTCTCCAACCCATATAGCATAGCTGGTCTCACTACCCTCTTGTAGACCTTCCCTTTCACTCTTACTGGTACCCGTCTGTCACAAATCACTCCTGACACTCTTCTCCACCCATTCCACTGTGCCTGTACTCTCTTATTTACCTCTCTTCCACACTCACCATTACTCTGAACTGTTGATCCCAAGTACTTAAACTCATCCACCTTTACCAACTCCACTCCCTGCATCCTCACCATTCCTCTACCCTCCCTCACATTTACACACATATATTCTGTTATAGCCCTGCTGACCTTCATTCCTCTCCTCTCTAAAGCATATCTCCACCTCTCCAGGGTCTCCTCACCTCAACCTGGTCCCTACTCTCACTACATATCACAATGTCATCTGCAAACATCATAGTCCACGGGGCCTCCTGTCTGATCTCATCTGTCAACCTGTCCATCACTACTGCAAATAAGAAAGGGCTCAGAGCTGATCCTTGATGTAATCCCACCTCCACCTTAAACGTATCTGTCACTCCCACCGCAGTCCTCACCGCTGTCACACTACCCTCGTACATATCCTGTACCACTCTTACATACTTCTCTGCCACTCCCGACTTCCATATACAATACCACAACTCCTCTCTAGGAATCCTGTCATATGCTTTCTCTAAATCCACAAAGACACAATGCAACTCCTTCTGACCTTCTCTGTATTTCTCCAACACTCTCAGAGCAAATATTGCATCTGTAGTGCTCTTTCCTGACATGAAACCATACTGCTGATCACTAATCATCACCTCCCTTCTTAACCTAGCTTCCACTACTCTTTCCCATAACTTCAAGCTGTGACTGATCAATTCTATCCCTCTGTAGTTACTGCATCTCTGCACATCACCCTTATTCTTAAAGATAGGTACCAAAACACTTTTTCTCCACTCCTCAGGCATCCTCTGACTTCCCAAAATTTCATTAAACAATCTGGTTAAAAATTCCACTGCCATTTCACCTAAGCACCTCCATGCTTTCACTGGTATGTCATCTGGGCCAACAGCTATTCCATTATTCATCCTCTTCATAGCTGACCTTACTTCCTCCTTGCTAATCTGTTTCACTTCCTGATTTACTATCCCCACATCATCCAACCTTCTTTCTCTCTCATTCTCTTCATTCATCAGCCCTTCAAAGTACTCTTTCCATTTACTCAACACACTCTCCTCACTTGTGAGTACATTTCCCTCACTATCCTTTATCACCCTTACCTGCTGTACATCTTTCCCAGCTCTGTCCCTCTGTCTAGCCAATCAGTAGAGGTCCTTTTCTCCCTCTTTAGTGTCCAATCTCTCATACAACTCTCCATATGCCTTATGCTTAGCCTTCACCACCAATCTCTTTGAAATAGTAGTTTTAAATAAGTTGCTGCTTTTCCCTATTTTTGTGCAATTTCAAAATTATATAATCCAACAAGAAGGAATTCATAAAATCTTTTGTATAACTGTAATAATACAAAACCACTAGATAAAAGCAAATACATTGATTTAATTAGCTCTTTCATCTAAAATCATTAAGGCTTCTTCAAATGAAGTTGTATTAATGAATTTTAGATGAAAGCACTAATTAAAGTCAAAGTATCTGCAGTCTCAGAGTTGGTATATTTAGAGATATGGAGGCATGTGGTGCAAGTGGGTACTTGCCCCCAGCAAAATAACAATTTTTTGTTTGCTTTACCTGAAGAATTCGACATACAATTTAACACTTTAATGAGAATGGGTTTTGATGTAAGTTATTGTATTTTAATTTACATAAACACATATTTTTCCCAAGCACATCAGATCAGCGTGATAGTTAACATTCATTGCCCAAACAAACCATCACAGTCGTAAATAGCTCATCTAGCACCAGCACTGTTCTCTCATCTGGCAACCTTCAACTGTCAGTTAAGTTGTAAAAAAAAAAATATATATATATATATATATATATATATATATATATATATACATATATATATATATATATATAGATATATATATATATATATATATATATATATATATATATAAATATATATATATATATATATATATATATCAGTTCTTATCTGGACCTAATCAGGTCCCATTCCTGCATTTGTTATATTCAGGCTGCAGAGCAAACACAAAGCAAGTGGCTTCCTACAAGTTACACCACCCTGACAGCAGTGAAGCACTTCAGTACTGTACTACTGAAATTCATTTCCATTACAGGATTCAAAAATTATACTGCAGAAGTGAATTCTGAAACTGTACTACCAGTTGACTGACATCTCTCTATCATGCTCCCTAACACCCTGCACCTGGGGTTGTTGCCCACTGTGTCCCACATTCACTATATTACTGCAAACCACAGAAACAATGTTGCATGCTTTTAAATGTGCAATATGACATATAACCAATTGCAGAGACCACTTCAAAAATAAAGCAGAAAAGAAACTCCAGTAAGCAAACAATTCAGAAATACAAGACACGGAAGTGCAGAAACTAGTCTAAGTTAATAGAAGAAATTTGGAAACAATAAAACAGAAGCTATCATCAGTATATCAAAGTCACCATAAAAATCCAGCCAAAAATATAATTTTCAAGAGGCATCAACCCTACTCTTAAGAAACACTGACCTTAATTGATTTATTATTCTATAACTACTGTAGGGAGTGCAATCACTAAACTATCACCAGAATACTGGAACAAAACCCCACAAGACGTATGGTCTAATTCAATGCCAATAGATTTTAAGAAAACTGTGAAACAACACATGAAAGGCTCCTTTTAATGTTACTGCTCTGATAATCGTAGATAACCCCAGAGACACCAAACACACACCACACCCATCTACTCAGTCTTCTTTTATAGCCATGAAGCACATTCTTCAAATCTGTATTCACACTTCCCTATACTATTCTCCTTCCCTCTTAGCTTAACGTACCTACAGTTCCTTTTCTCACGAATACCTATTCTTTCATTTTCCCAACTTCACACCTCCACTTTTATCCTGTAGGTAATTATACTTAACAACTAACACCACCTGCACTTTTATATCAAATCTCATTTTAACAACTTCATCTCCCCCACTCAGATTTTATTTATAAGTACTAATATGCAACAGTGATAGACTTTCTTTTTTTTCATGTGTACTCTGACTATTGTGTTGTACAAAATTCATAACAATGTATTTTTTTTCTCTGTTGTCTTTGAAACTGTTATTGCCAGTTGGCTAAGGTCATATATGAAAAGTGTCTGCTGACCTGCACACTTACCTGGTTAACAAATGTATGTGCAAGTATATAAATAAATAAAATACAAAGCCACATGATAAAACAAATGGAACAATCTGCAAATATACCAACAACTTACTAGAAAACAAAGCAAAAAAAAAGGAAGGAAAAAGAAAGCGTTTACTCAAATGGCATAAAAAAAGATGACAGATGGAGTTGCACATTAAAAGAAAACAACATCTACTGAACATTTATCAAAACACCAATACTCCAAAAAGACAGAACAGATGTAAGTTTGAAAATCCCAATAACTGAGACATTCTGGTTTTGTTTGTTTATTTCTATTTGCTAATCAGATATGTTGACATGTCATTCAGTCATTTTCAGTTATGACCCAAGCTCGTACATAGAATAGTCATACAAATATACAGCAGTATTCAAAGTCCTGGTCTCCATCTGTGTATAGCTTAATCCACTAGGAACACTGCCATTTATTCATGCTTACTATGGAAACAAGTAGGCATTCTGATAACCATGCCTCCCTATAACACAATTTTAAAATACTTAAGGGATAAGTGTTAAGAGAAAACCTATTATATTGGTGAGGCACTTATAACATTGGCAATTTGCTATGATTCATAGAGATAAACTTAAAAAGACCTAATTTGCATACAAAATACACAAATAACCTTGAACTTTTGTTAACAGCACCATATTAACATGGGATAACTGCAGTTATCTGGCAAATAGTCAGTAGACTTTGCAAAGTAAGAAACATTAAAAATTAGGTAAAACTGATGAGTTCACTCTAAGAAACATTTTATTCATACGATGGGAATATACAATAGCTTTATGTCTCTGATGCAAACAGGTATCCTGTAAATGGTTCATCTCCTAACTTCATGTTTACACTTATCAAGGGTATCAGAACTTGTCAGAGATTTGGAATGCATGGCTAGGCTTAAAAACGCCATTTTGGTCATTAGCCTATGAATCTATGAACCTATAAATGGTTTGTGATTACTGTGAAAAATGTGCTGTGGTATATTTAATGATTGTGCATATATGGTAGAGGTACTGAAGTGGCAAGCATGTTTTGTATCTTTACTGGGAGATTCCTGAGTATCCTTAACTTATTAAAAGAATGTAGCTGGAGCTCATGAAAGGGCAGATATTTATTCTTTACTATTCTGAACGTATTAATTTAGCACAACTTTTCTAGGCTGGACTCTGCATTTGTATATCATTATGGGGGTTGTGTCACATAAATTGTTTTTGAGGATGGCAGGTGTTTGATGATTATGTGTTTTTGTGTATAACTGCAGCATTATAGCAGAGAAAGATCAACTTAAATTATTTTGATAGGGTCAGCAAGCATTTAAGCGAATTGCAAAGTAGATATAATATGCGCAGTTACTTCTTAAACAACAAATGTGCAGACAGTGTAAACATCTGATTATGAATCTTAAGCTGGCTTCATTAGTTTGCACATTTTACATTATTTCTCACTTAAATCTCATGACAGTTAATTTGTTTTCACTTTTTTGCAGGCCTCTATGAATTGCCACTTAACTACACTCATTTGCTGATATTACAGACACCTATAACACAGTCATGCAACAACTATGAGTATTGACCAAATAGTAATATAGAGACATGCAGAGTGTATTTATATGTAGTGTTATGCAAAGATACAGTACAGAACAGACATTTCTACAAACATATTACTGTGCAGCAGAATGGGTGGATCATATAATCAAAAATCAAACAAGTTTGTACCATGTGGACAATGTGGTAAGAAGCACACACTAGAAACCAATGCATTTGGACACATTATGCACATCAATACAGTAGATAACTGATACATACATTTTTTAGGTACAGTTAGATGGTATCTAGGAGTTAAAACATTATTAACACACTGATACAAAAAGTAGATATAATGTCCATAGTAAAAGATTTTGAGGAATTCACCTACATATAAGTAATTAATTTCCAAATGAAAAAGTCTGGATAACTTATATATATTTATAATCACATACACAGAAACACACATATACATAGATAGATACATACATACAGAAGTAGAATTCCAGAGATCCCGTGCACTGGCCCAGTAATCAAGGAGCCTCAGTCCTCACCACTAACACCAGTGAGGGACATGCACATTGGAAGGATGATGGGTACACACACAGTTCATAGGTTCATGGGTTCATAGGTAAATACTAGGCTATCTGCCCTAAGGCATTTATAAGCCTAGCCAGAGTGTATTTGGCTTCCGCCTCCCTATTAGATTAGCCTACTGTGTCACAGAAGATACCCTTTTAAGATTAGTTTACTGTGCCTCTTTCTAGCAGTGATACAGAAGAGATCCCAGGGGTGAATTTGTGATTTCCCATCCACGCGTCAAGATTTCGCTTGAAAAGGGTGAGCGAGGGGCTATGTCTAACATGAATTGGGATTCTATTCCAGAGTGAGGGGAGCCTCTGGGAAATTAATCTGTCCCTCCAGCATGTCCTATTTATTTTTGTGCTGAGGTTTAGGTCCCTGGAGCATGTAGCTCTAAGGGACTTGGATTTTTTGAGGTGGAGCATGTCCATTAATTCTGGGTTTGACATGGCTTTGTACGTCAGGCATAGATCACCTCTGAGTAGGCGGTAAACAACTGAGTAGAGCTGGAGTTTCTTTAGTCAAGCTGCATAG
The DNA here is from genome assembly GCF_019279795.1 of Protopterus annectens. Classification (NCBI taxonomy): domain Eukaryota; kingdom Metazoa; phylum Chordata; order Ceratodontiformes; family Protopteridae; genus Protopterus; species Protopterus annectens. Next base: position 1,640,175,502 of record NC_056733.1, on the reverse strand, counting down.
GACATCTGTTTGTAGCCCATGATCCACTTGGTGAGGTACTTTTGGGGTCTCTCCAGTTGCTGCAGGTGTTGGGTAAGGTACATCCCAAAAGGGGCATTGTATTCAATTATGGGCCTGACGAGTGACGAGTAGAGGGGCACAATGACCTCTCTTGATCTAGATGCGAACCCTTTTATGATAAGGTGGGCTATATAGAAGGTCTTTCTAACCACTTTGGCAATGTGATTATCAAAGGAGAGATTACTATGTTGGTCCCCAAATATCTAATTACTTCTTCCATACTTAATGGATTACCACCTATGTGGTAATTTGTGGGCACCTTGTTTTTCCCAAAGGGGATGACTATGCACTTTTTAGCATTTAGCTTGAGGCCGTGGCTCTGGCACCAAGCATCCATCTCTGTGAGACCCTTTTGGAGGATGCTTGTGTCAGCTGGAGATTCGATTATGGCCCCCAGTTTGCAGTCATCTGTGAACTTTGTCAGCCATAATCCCCCCCATGTTAGCCTGAACCTCAGAGAAGTATATACCGAACAAGAGAGTTCCCAGAACTAAGCCCTGTGGGACACCACTTGTAACTGGTTTGGATTCGGACATGGCACCTGCGATTCTGACCATGTGGGTTCTATCTCTGAGCCAGTTTGCAACCCATCTTGTGATATAGGGGTTGATATTTAAGCTGGTAAGCTTATTTATGATGCCCGAGTGGGATATTGTGTCGAAGGCTTTTGCGAGGTCCAGGTAGGCTGTGTGGACTACCTTGCCCTCATCTATGGCTTTGGTAACTGTTTCAAAGAAATCAACTAGGTTTAAGAGGCAAGTTCTTCCCTGAACAAAGCTGAATTGGGTAGGGTCCAGTGTCTGGAGGCTCCCAATGTCTTTGTTTATGAGTTCCATGATAATACGCTCCATAGCTTTACAGACCAGACTAGTCAGGCTTATGGGGCGATAGTTTCCGGGGTCCGTTGTGGCACCACCTTTGTGGAGTGGGACTACTGTAGCAGTATGCCATTCTTTGGGTACATATCCTGTAGTAAGGCTAAGTTTGAACAGTGACTTAATGTGAGGGTTCAGTTCTTCTTGGAGCGCATGTAAGAGACAACCTTGGACACCGTCCGGTCCCATAGATGCTGTGTTTTTTGCTTTGGCGAGGGCAGCTTTCACCTGTGCATCTGTGATGTCAGGGAGGTTACATTCAGTTGGGATAGGCATTTGCTCCTTTGGGGGGGAAGGGGGGGAGACGTTTGCACTGAATCTGTCTGCCAGGATGTTGGCTATGTCTGTAGGTTCAGTATATTTTGTACCGTTATGCAACAATTCAGAGCATATCTGGGAGTTTCCGCCCATGTTCCTGACATAACTAAAGAAGGCCTTGTGATTATCATTAGTGTCTAGGGCAATTTTTCTTTCGAAACTGGCCTTTGATGATTTTATGAGGGATCAAAGTTTCTTGCTAATACTGACCAGAGTTGCCTTCCCTTTTTGGGATTTTGCTCTGTCATGTAGTAGCTTCCTCCTTCTGTTGTATAGCTTATTTATGGCCGGGGTCCACCAGACTGGTCTCCTGTTTTTGGAGGAGTGAGTCTTGGTTTTATTTGGGATAGCATGATCCATGCGTTCCTGCAGGTGCTCATAGAATGCATTTGTAAAGGATTCTGCGGATTGGGCTGTATTATCCTCTGCCCTAGGGGCTTTGAAGGATTCCACATCAGTCTTGAGAAGTGCAAAGTTGGTTTTTGCAAAATTCTTTACAGTAATTTCCTTGGCTGGGGGTGGGGACAGGATATGGATGTCCAGGGAGATTTGTTTATGGTCTGATCTTACCAATGAGGGGTTTACCTCTGGTGTGGAACATAGAGTCCCCATGTTGGTGATGACCAGGTCCAATATGTTGTTCCCTCTTGTGGGAGTGGTGACCAGTTGTTCCATTGCGTTAGAGTTTATAAATTCAAGGAACCATTGGGCGAGGGTGTTTGAATTTGAGTAGTTTTCCCAGTCAATGTTTGGGTAGTTGAAGTCACCCAATAACATAGTGTTTGGAGAGACCTTCATATTCTCCAGTGTTCTCAGGAATGCCAAGTGGGGTTCCTGTAATAGGGAGGGTATTCTGTAGCAGGCTACAAACTGAAAGGCAGTTTTGCCCGCTGTTAGTGGCACATGGATGGTTTCCGATGCTTCGTGCAGTGCCACTAACCTGGAGGTGTAGGTATCTTTGATGAATATAGATACTCCCCCTCCTTTTGTGCTTCGGTCCGAGTTTTGGGGCCAAAACGCATGGTATGAGTTATAACCTGGTAGTGCTGGGGTGCTCTCAGGAGCCTTGAACCAGGTTTCTGTTAATGCACAGACATTGGTTTTTCTCCATACTGAGGAGAGCCTTGAGTGTGTGCATCTTGAGGTTTAGACTTCTGGCATTGAGTAGCATTACCTTTAGTTTTTTTATCCTTGGGTTGTCTATGGAGGTGGGTTTGTCCTTTGAGCCTTGCCTAAAAAAGGCACTATGGGGGTGGCAAGAGCCTTGACCAGTATACGAAAGCCTAAGGGTGACAGGTGCAAGCCGTCCCTAGTGAAGCGATGTGGCTTGTCAAGCATGTCATCCCAGGCTGACAGACACTGGATCCCCTTTGAATGACACCAATACCTTAGCCAATTGTTGAAACTGATCATTTTGTCTTTATACTGCGGCATCATTCTTGGTGAGGGCAAGATGCTACTCAAGGTCAGGGTCATACCAGCCTGGGCTACATGGTCAGAGAGCTCCTCTGTGTCTCTTTTCATGTAGTCCAGGGAGGTACGTCTCAGGTCATTCACACCAGCATGGACAATGATGGAGTCATACTTGTACTTGCTTTAGAGGGACCTGAGTGCTTGCCTTATGTGGCGGATCCTGGCACCTGACAGGCAGCTTACAGTGACCTTCTCCTTGTTCAGTCTGGTGAGCGGGATGTCAGTGTGCCGGACAATAGAGTCCCCTATAACAAGTGTATTTGGTGTGTTGTTTGGCCTTAAGGGCTGTGACTGTGAGGCACGCTGATTTTGTGAGATATGTGATTCATGGGTATTGTTGAGGGGTGGCTGTTGCTTGGATATCTGCTTAGGTGTTCTTTGCTGTTTAGGCAGATTTTTATTTAGAACCTCCGAGTATGTTTTTGTGTGTTTATGTGTTGCGTATGCAGATGCAATAGGTCTATGTGAGACTGGATTTGTGGTGTGGGTGGTTACCTTTTCCTCCTGACTGACTGTGCCAGTCTTGGGTTGAGAGAGCTCTGCCTCCAGTTTGGCTGTGTAACTGCATCTCTCACATGTATTAGAGTTTGTTGGAAGGAGGAGAGGGTTGTCTGTGTACATAAGGCAATTGTAACATTGCCTCAAAATTTCCAGATTCACCAGCTGGACTGGAGAGTAACCTTGAAACTGACCCTTGGACATACCAGATTAGTACAGGGAACTGTTTTTTTTACTGATCAGATTAGGGAAGGGAACTGATTTTTCACTTGATCAGGAAGGACCGATTGGGAGCCTAATACTTATGAGAAGTCAAGGAGGGTGTAGTGCTTTAGTTAGTGTTTCCTTATAAGAGCTGAGCAAGTGCAGGGCTTTAGAAAGAGAATAGAGTGATTACTTTGAGAGTTTGAACAGTTCTATGGGAAAAAGTAAAGAGCAGAGTTTGTGGAGCCTGGAATAGTTTAAACCTGTTTAGGTGGCGCTGCCCGACCCTGCTCAGTGCGCAAAACCACGCAAAAAGAGAGTTGTAGGGTTTTAACAGGGAGAAATCAAGGAGTTTAGAATTGACCCAAAATGGCCAATAAAACTACAGCTTCTAAGTAGTAACCACTCCTCCAGTGACAGGCAGGCTGTTCAGCGTTAACCACTCCCACTGGTGAACACAGAGACTTCCCTTTAGCCCAAGTAAGCACTGGTCTTCTAGAAACTTCCAAACAGTTCAGAACAGCAAATCTGTAACTGAACTTTCTTAATTTTCAGAAAGTGGAAAAAAAGCAAGATTTTTTTTGTTTTTTTTTTCTTTTTGTTGTAGTTTAAAGGTAGCAGAGCTACACAAGCAGCAAAATAATCACAACAGTGCAATAAATGACCCCACACTTGAGTAAAGTACAATTTCCTTTAAGAGCACACAGAGATCACAGTCAGTCTAGGGCTGGATTCTCTCTCTCTCTCCAGATCCCCAGTAAGACTCCTCACTGGCACAGCTAGCCAGGGTTCCAAGCCAAGTTCTCCCAGCACTCTCTCTGTCCAACCAGTGCATATCCCTGCCCAAGTAGCTAGTGCACACACACACACACACACACACACACACACACACACACACACACACACACACGCACGCACACACGCACACACACACACACTTTGAGATTTGATTTATACACAAACACATGCCTGGAGAAGGCTGGCACAGGTATACTAATAGTGCCCCCTTCTGCCCAGAAGCTAGTGCACACACACACACACACACACACACACACACACACACACACACACACACACACACACGCACACACGCACACACACACACACTTTGAGATTTGATTTATACACAAACACATGCCTGGAGAAGGCTGGCACAGGTATACTAATAGTGCCCCCTTCTGCCCAGACCATAAAGTAGTTAGCACTGCCACCAGAACCCCTACTTATCAGCTACTATAAGGCCCTTCCCAAAGGGTGTCCAATTCTACTGTGCAATGTTACTATTATCCAGATGGTAAGTATGTCCAAGGCTAAGGCTATTTAGGAGTGGCCCATACAGTGTCATCAAATACATGCAAGTGCTCTAAAAGCTTAAATATCTCTACACAAAATCAGCCACCATTAATACGTTTAAATGTATTTAATAATAAATAATAAAATCATAAGACAATACTCTTTAACTCAACACAGTAACAATAGAGTTCAGAAACACAGGAAATACTTTAACACAACATAGTAGGACAGCCTCACATAAATAAAGACAACATTTAGGCTGATGTGACTATTTTCCTATCTATAAGCGAGATACTATGATCTAAGTCTTACAGAGAAAAGCAAGTGCTTGTGAGAGGCTGTTTACAGCTCCAGAACAAGATACAAAATGCACTCTTTCTCTCTGAGATAGTTCTGAAGTTAATAAATATACATGACATATAGATGAAATCATTATTTAATGCTTTATTTAACATGTGCATCTAATTCCCAGGCTAAACAGATACCAAAAGAATTAAACATGTCTCTATGAAAAATACTTATCTCTTAGAAGCTTGCCAAAAACTGGAAGTCATTAATCAATTACCTTGGAAACCTATAATTACCTCTGTTTCAAGCAATAGAAAGAATTTCCAGCTGAGACATTCTCCCTGGGATTCAGGAAGGCAAATTTTCCATGCAAGAGCAGTGTAAGAGCTCCTGCATGTAAAATGGCTGCCAAGCGATCCAGAATAGTGCTGTTTTCACGTGCACAAACAGCTCTACACTGTTCTAGTATGGAAAACCGTGCTGCATGCAAATCACCTCATTTGCTGGTGGAAACCATGCAAATGAGGTGATTTAATGATACACCAAGCTGCCAGGTCTCTTTGCTAGAGCAGTGTCAGTGCAGACATGTATTCAGAAAATAACTGAGTACATTTCTGCAACTAACAAAATGGAGGCATGACAGTTTGTGAAAAAAGCATGTATTATGCACATTAGACATACCAATGGCCAAATAAAAAGCCATTGGCATTACAAAGTGATTAATAATTTTGAAAATTAAACTTTTTTTTTTTTGGCTGAGCTCGGCCCTTTAAGCATTGGGTAGTGGAGCACAAATGGGATTGTGCCGAAAATAAAAAAAATGGGAAAACTCAATTTTAAGTTAAATCTGCATTTTGCCATTATAGTCAATGGAATGCAGAATGTAAACAAATCCAGTGACCACTGGTTGTCAAGGGGAAAGGGTCCGTTTTAGTGGAGTAACTAATGACATACACACTGGGGTATGCAAATGAGGAATTATACCGAATCACATATTTCTTCAAAATGTCAGCTTATACATGACCGTGTAGGTGAAGCAATAGAACAGTGCAAGTCTAAGAGCTGAATGACTTTATAAGGGGGGGGGGTGTCATGCTTGCTGTAAGCTCATTGGAGCTCTGTGGCCCGTGTTTGCCCTTTGCTAAGCACAGCTAAAGAAGGGGGTGTGCCAGATGTGCCTAAGCAGTGTGTACATAGCCTAAACGGGTTTGTATGCCACCAACTGGGTTTTAAACACAAAAAAAAGAGGAACTGGCAGCACTTTTTATATTTCAGCACTTGGTATGCGCGGCACACCTCTGGACTTAAATAGGGAGGAACTGGGAAGGGTAAACCGCAGTAGGAAGGCAATCAAGGAGAACTAGTATAGCTGTCAGGTGGAATGTATCAGAATCAACCAATTACACATGCAGTAGCCTAGCACACTACTATAAACATTGCAAACACCTTTCAGACTGTTTTTTCCACAAACTCTACACCACCAGTGTACACAGATGGGGGATTTTTAACTGGCAAAACAAACTAAAAATGTTAGAGGCTGCTGCTGCTTTACTCCATCAATATGTGCTAGAGACTGAGGGCGATGAGGAGGAGAATGCTGACAAGCGACGCACAGTGAGGAGACTGAGAAGACTGTACTGACCGAGGGTAACCTACCAGGACCTACATGAGCTGGAGATAGTGTAGCACTATAGGGTGGACAGGGACATTCTACAGAAAATCATCCAGCTGTGCTGACCCCGCCTCACACACAGAACCAACAGAGGAGAATCCATCCCAGTGGATACCAAGGTATGTGTAGGCTTAAGAATACTAGCCACAGGTACCTTTCAAAGACCAACTGGGGATATCATGGGGGTGTCACAGGCATCAGCATCCAGGGTACTGAACCATTTCCTGGATCCCATGACACCACATGCCAATGAGCACAGATATTTCCCCAACACCGATTAGACATTAACCAGACATATGCGTCTCTTCCACTGTGTAGCAGAATACCTGAGGTAGTTGGTGCTATAGATTGCATGCACATCCACATCAAATTACCACCAGGTGAGTGGGGTAGGGTCTACATAAATTGCAAGGGTTTCTCCTCCATCAACTGCCAGGTTATGTGCAATGCCCAGGGCATTATCATGAAGGTGTGTGCTGGCAACCCTGGAAGCTATCACTACTCCCACATCTGGCATTGCTCACAGCTGTATCAAGGGTTTGTCAGGGGGGACATCTCATATGGCCATCTAGTGGGGGATGCTGGTTATGCACTGGAGCCATGGCTGATTGACGCCCATCAAAAACGCACACACACTCAAACAAGAAACACCATAATGAGGCACATGCATAAACCAGGATCATTGTAGAGCATATGTTTGGGATGCACAAGTCACGGTTCTGCTGCCTTGACTTATCTGGTGGAGCCTTGCAGTACTCTCCAGCTACATGTACACAAATTTTCATAGTATGTGCCATGCTACATAATATGATCCTGTGAAAACAGCTGCAGCAGGAACAGCACAAGGCAGGGCCACACAGCCCCCCACCATTGCCAAGGCCAGCACAGGCACAGAGGGACTCAGAGGAGGAACTTCCTGAGCCTGCCCCTGTAGGCAGAAGGAGGCATGCCCAGTATGCCCAGGCATTGGCAAAGAGGCAATGCATAGCACACATACTGCCACTGTAGGGGCCCAGGGACTGATACCTCCCTCTGACTCACACATTCAGTAAAAGGGTTGCCAAACATGACACTACCTGTGCTTTACCAGGTTTAGGGAGTGTACTATGTGCATCTGAGATAGACATCCCTCCAGCACCGTCCTCAATACTGGCCCAGCAGCAAGGTAAGTCACCCTTCCTATCAATTATTGAATGGACTAGAATGTTATGATAGTTGTATGTATGGTATGGATGCAAGCATGCAAGGGAATTGGGTGGCTGAATGGGATAGCAGCAGACAGCTGACAGCTATATGGGTCAGCAGGAAATATATAACAAATACTGGTGTCTACATACTAGGCAGTACTACACAAGGTGACAACCCCCACTGCAGTACATGTGATGGCTCAAATAACTGTGGGTGTCAAGAGGTCACACATGGATGTCAATGAAGGTCACATACCCACCACCAGCCTCACCCAGCAGGACAGGTGTAGATGACCATAAATAAAGGCCGGGCTAAGGCTCCCAAATGATGGCAATGGTGAACAGCCCCCCCTCCAGACCTACACAGACATACCACAACAGGTCTGGCAGTTGCATGTTAGTTCTGAAGGGTAAGAAGTCTGAAACTGAAATTAATGCCATTAAAATGTAATGTGTACTCTACTGATATGTCTCCTTTCTGCATGATAGGTCACAATACAATATGAAATGGAAGCCAAGAGAGTAAACAAAATACAAGTACAGTCATTGCAAATGTTTAAAGTCTTCAGGTGTGCACCCCCCCCCCCCACAATCCCATGTAGAAATGCAGTAACATATACCTTTGAGTAATATCACTGGAGCACAGATTGCCAGAGCAGTCCCAATCTACATTGTTGCATGTGTACAATATGCAGGGGTCAGTGTGGTAAGTTTGTTGTGTGTTTAATATTGCCTGGAAATGGTCAGCATGTGGGCCTGGATGGTTGTGTCTCAGTAGCCTAGGTACTTTACATTGGTTGACAAGGCCATGTTCCAACAACTGCAGTGCTAACCACACTGCTTCTCAGCTACACCAATGTCAGCAGTTGTACATACTCACTGTCCAGATGTCAATATATGTCACCGTCAGAAATCTGGACACACCATGAACAGGGGTGCATACATAGGAACAGTACACAGGTGGAAGTAACCTACACAGAGTGCATATAAAATAACTGTCAACTGTGCACAACTTTTGAATTATACATAGAGGTTAGCATCACATTAGTTGTCCCTCTAGTATGGAATACTGGTAGTTTGGCCAATCACTGGCAGACCACAAAAGGCACAGTTATAAAGTAATGACAGGCTGCCCGTGTCCACACACAAGCCAGCATAAGGGGAATGTCCCATGTATATCTGTGAGTCAGGTGCCAGTAGCTTCCATATCACACTTGCACCCAGCTCACCCCACCATCAGCCACAGGTTTATCACAGGTCATATCCTTGCTGTAGGGAATGAGTACAGCATAAACCCAGCTCTGTATGGGAATACATACATGATGCTGCATGCTGAATATGTGTCCCATGCAGGTGTGTCCCTAGCTATAAGCAGCAACCTGACCACATCCAGATTTATGGATCAGTATGAGCAGGAAGGATTGACAGGAACACCTCAACCACTTACCACTGTCACCCCAGGGTAATCCACTGGCTTGCAGCCTAGGAATGTATGAGTGACAGAATACACTGGCCTGCTACAGATGGCCTGCAGCACTTTCAAATGGCCTACAGTCCTCTAGCAAAGGCCTATGCCTCACCCATAGTGCCAATGCATGGAATGTCAGGGGGACCTAACTAATAACCTAACACAATAAACAAAAAAAACAAATGCAAGGCCATGTTGACAAATGTCACTAGCATGCCTCCCCATGTCCTACTGCAAGAACTGTGGACCAGGCCATAAATACTATTGGGATAAAGGCCCAACTATAGGGATACCACTGAGATATTGCTTTCATAATGTTAGGAAGAGGAGAGAATAATGGGGGGGGGGTGAAGAAGCATGGATGTCATGGAGTATGTGAAGTCTGAAACTCTAATGCCCGCCCATACTACACCCTGACTGCAAATCCATGAATGAATAGCTACAAAACTGCTTGTAAAGCACAATGTGAAGGTAAATTGGCCAGATATATGAGTCCTGCCTCTGGATAACCTGGGTGTATCTGTACAGCTGAGATGTATGGCCCTAGCAGGATATGGCCATTCCATTAAGTTGAGAAAAGCACAAGAAGGGGATCCCCAGCCAGCATTCTAACAAGGTGCAGGACCATTTATACAGAACCAGCAGTCTATTGTCTGTAGCTACTCCGCCACAATGGCAAGAGTGTGCCAGAATGTGTAGTCTATATGCCTCAGAATATTGGTCTCAGCTGCATTCATCTTATATTTCCCCTGGTAAATAACTGTGAGCAAAGAATGATAACTGTCAGTAGTTAATGAAATGTGCATCACAGTGTAAAACAGTGCATATGTCAGAAAATCTATGCTACAACCAATCATGTTACACAAGCAGCACAGACAGAAATAGTTAAAGTATCCCCAGTATGTTACGCCCATTGTGTCTACATATTGGTAATCTATCTACAGATATCCTGCAGAAATAGGTTGCTAGGTATAGCTGTAGCACACAGAACCCTGAAGTGGAGTCCTTCTCTCCCTGGAATGGATGCACACACTCAATATACTATGTCATACTGGGCATGCTCCTACATTTAGAGAAATGAAGCCCATGTCTGACAACACAGTGGACTACAGTCATCTGTTATTCGCAGATGTCTGTGCACACACACACCAAATTGTATACCATTGATACTTCACACACACACACACACACACACGCACACACACGCACACACACGCACACACACACACACACACACACACACACACACACACACACACACACACACACACACACACACACACACACACACACTGGATAGGAATACTCATAACTAAGGCCAACATAATGGGATTCTGGCGTGTAGCTCGTGAGACATATGCCTGCGAGCTACATCGCCGAAACCAAACGGCTGCATTAGCACTTTGCCGTAGTGCAAAGTGCCTGAAAAGCACAGCCGCTGCAACGATACTCTATGGACGAGCAGCTGCAGCCATACGGGCTGTGTAACGCATTCCTTCTCGTGCAAGGAATGCATTTATTTAATTATTTATTTATTGTGTTGTCAGTCTGAGTGGGTGTCTGTCTTGTTGTTCTGTGCTGTTTGGGTAAATGTCCATTGAGTGCCTCTGTGAAGGTGAGTTTGTGGCTTTTCACTGTATGTCATGGCTGTCAAAGTGGGTGTCATGGTGAGCTATGTGTTCCACATGGTGTGGTGCAGGTGTTGATCTTATCCTCTTGACCTGCTAGTCCAATCTTTGCTGGAGAGTGCATATGTCCACATTGGGTGATATATGGGTAACTATCACAAATCTGAGTGTTTGGGGTTTAGGGGGAGGGTTGTCTGTGTACATAAGGCAGTTGCAACAGTGCCTCAGAATGGAAAAGTGCTCCAGGTTAATGGGTGAAAGCACTGAAAACTGCCCTTCAAACATGCTAGGAGGGTTGGACATAACTAGTAATTACTGAGGCTCCTTTTGTGATGAACAAATACTGCTGATGGCTCCCAGGTGTGCCACACTTCTTAATTCAATAACCTGGTAAAGTGTCAAGCCATAATGCTATTTGAAGTGCAAGACAGAAATAATTAGCACAAAGTAAGGGTGGAACAGAAGGTAGATTTTCTTTCACCTGTAATACTTTACCTCAGCTGTGCAGTTATCAACAGCTTTGGCCATGTGAAAGCTTAGTAAGCTCTGTTGCACATGTGGTAACTGTGTAACACTATAGTAGATATAACTAGATAGGCAGGAGTTATAATCCCAATACTGACGTGTGTGTGTGTGTGTGTGTGTGTGTGTGTGTGTGTGTGTGTGTGTGTGTGTGTGTGTGTGAGAGAGAGAGAGAGAATCATGTACTGTCTGGCTTATACCATTTTTGATTTGTGTACCACCCTTCACACTTCCTGTCACCCCAATTTAGTATTCCTGGTGATGTCATCCACCTTAGAAGTACCTTTGGAGTAGGTGGAAATGTATAAGCTCTGTGGCACATCTGATAACTGTGTAACACTATAGTAACAATAACTAGATATGCAAGAATTCTAATCACCCTATTGGCAACTGTTTGAATGTGTGTGTGTGTGTGTGTGTGTGTGTGTGTGTGTGTGTGTGTGTGTGTGTGTGTGTGTGTGTGTTCATAGGTGTGTACTAGGCTAATGACCCTGGAGCCTTTACAAGCCTAGACCATATGATTCCCCTGGCATTGTGCCACACAACCTTATTTCCCAGTACCTCTGTTGAGTAAAGCCACTGGATTGGTCCCTGGGGTGACTTTTCTATTTCCCATCCACTTTTCAATATTTCTCTTGAAGAGGGCCAATGAGGTGCTCTGGTTGACATGTATGGGAAGTCTATTCCATAGCATGGGCAGTCTCTGGGTTATGAACCTGTCCCTCCAGCATGTTTTGTTGATTGCAGTAATGAGGTTGAGGTCTCTGGAGCATGTGGTGTGGAGGGATTGGGATTTCATTAGATGTAGCATTTCTAACAGAGTTGGGTCAGACATGGCTTCGTAAATCAAGCAGAGCTTGCCTCTATGTAGGCAATATGAGACAGAGAATAGTTGGAGTTTTTTAATTCTGTCCATAAAGGACAAATCTTTAAGGCCTAGGTTCCTCTTTGTGAGGTACTTTTGTGGCCTCTCCAGTTGTTGCAGGTGTTTAGTGAAATGTTTGTGTGAGAATCATGTAGTGTGTGGGTTGCACCATTTTGACCTATGTACTACCCTTTACACTTCCCTCACTCCAATTTAGTAGTCCTGTTGATGTCATCTACCCTAGAAGTACCTTTGGAAGAGGTGAAAGTATATAATCTACGTGGCTCATCTGATAACTGCATAGCACTATAGTCAAAATATCTAGATAGGCAGAAGTTCTAATTCCAATGCTGGCAACTGTTTGTGTGAGCATCATATCTTGTGTAGCTTAACCTATTTTGATATGTGTACCATACACAGCTGGTGACCACCTCCCACTGCCATTACTTTATATAGTGTAGTAACAGCATCTGCCTCACATGCAGCAGGTTAAACCATTGTACAGTTCTCTGTACAAATGTGTCTGGAATATCCATATGTTTGCAACCTATACATGGTCAGAAGTGGTCTGTGTGCCTTAACAATGCCCATGTATGTGATATTGTAGCCAAATTGGCCACAGTGAGTGTACTGACACATATGGCAGCATGTGGTGTCATACCTGACTGAAACATCATGCTGATATGATGTCTGCCACCCTTACAGGTGTAGGTGCAATACATGAGTCCAGATGCTTGGTTTTACAAGTGAATTGTTCATGTTATGGGTCACATTAAAGGCTTTAAGAGGTGTGGACTGACATATTGTGGTCCTAATTAGTATGTAACAGGAGCACCTTGCATCTTAACAGGGGTGTGTACAAATGTTATATCCACTGTATACCACTAATGTGTCACACATGTCCCTACCTTAGGCTGTTTGTCCTGACCATTTTGCTGGCATCTGTCCAGAAGTCTTGGCATTGACAAGTTGTGAGGTATGCTACAGGAATGTTGAATTCACATCAGATAGGCCCCAGTGGTGACCACTGTGATGCAATGCAGTTAACCCCAACACAAGTGAATATGCACAGAAAGCAATATAGCTATTACATAAAGGAGTATTAGCTACTTCTGATGGTTGTATGCATGGTAAATTACATACTCTTCACATGCCTGGGATATTGCCAGGCAACAACAGAACAATGTCATATTCACCAGCTTCAGGCTTCTGTCCCATATGCAGACCAGAGGGTCCTAGGTAGTTGTGAGAGGAAGTTATTGTAAGCAGACTCACATGTGGCCTTGGTACAGGATGGATGCAGCATGTCTGCATGTTTACAGTACTAACTCCAATAATACACAATGTTCTGTCCTCACCATAGATGTGCACCTTTGTACATTAGAAAATGCCATCCACAACTGCAATCAGACCTGACACGTGGATGTAGATACAATACAGATACATGTATATCTGATACAGTAGTGCACTAATCCCCACTGGGCCCTTACATGCACCCTCTTCATCCAGTGTGTGTGTGTGTGTGTGTGTGTGTGTGTGTGTGTGTGTGTGTGTGTGTGTGTGTGTGTGTGTGTGTGTGTGTGTGTGTGTGTGCAACCCACCTCCACAATGCTTCCCTCAGCTTAATGGCTTGTGCATGGGGCGGGTGCCCCAATGTTGGCAAGGAGCTCCTCGGTGGGTGTCAGTGGGGGCTGGATGGCTGGGCCCCCACCTGTGGCTGGCTGGTCCCTCACTACAGCAGCAGCCCATTGACGGGCATGGCAGATGAGGTTGGTGGCCCGATGCTCCACCTGCTCATAAGTCCTGCTGTGCAGGCCAGCATCATTTAACCTGTGGACCAGACTGGTCCACAGGGTGGTCCTCTCCTGCACATCTTCTGCTCTCTGTCCAAATAACAGGGCATAATGTTCGATCACATACTGGGTGATGATGTCAGTTTCCCCAACATATAATGCTGGTAGGCAAGCCCTCTGCATGTTACCTGGAAGACATAAACAGGAAAAAGGTCACAGGACCTCATACGGTTGTCAAATTTCACATTAACAGTGGATATTACTTGCAAATAATCTACACTGCAGCAGAACCCTCCAAGCTATCATAGCTATAGCAGCTTGCATTACACTCCTCACCCTGAGCTATCTTATTCCCCCCAAGGTTGGACACTTGATTGCATAATCCTCTATTCTCCATTCATTTCTGTGTAGAAGGTTGGCAGTGGCCATCTTCCATGTGGATGGCTGCAGGTCTGTGTTTGACTGTGGTGTGTGATGGAGCTGTGAGCACATGCCTGAGTTCATGTAGGAGGCAGACTGTGATGCTATTATGGTCCATGGAGGTATGCTGTTGTTGTCATCAGTAAGCAATATGTACATGCTCACCATTGCTGAGGGGAGGAGTGTAGTTGATGTGCATACCCCCCTGCACAACTGGGATGGACAGGGCGGTGATGTTCCCACCTAACCTGTCTGATGCAGTTGCATATATCCATGGCATGTGTGTATCAGGTGTTCTTTACCCCACAGTACAGGGTGAATTGTGTTGTTTCCTCTGAGACTGACAACATATGTGGAGACACTGTTGCAATTGTCCTTGGTGGTGTGGATATGTCTGATTTGTAGTCATAGTCAGCCTTACAGGAAGTCACCTGTGAACTTACATGCTTGCTCAGATACAGGTGGACTTGCTTCCAAGTTGTTGCCTGCACCTATGTGTCCCTGTACAGCCAATGTAGCAACCTATTATATGGTTGTGTACTGCTGCTGTCCACCAAAGGGGATTGAGGCTGGTAGAGGCTGGTTATAAAGATCAGGTACTGCTGAATTCATATACACACCCCTGTTATAATGCCCAGTACTTGTGCAATTGGGACATGACACTACAATAACTCATTTCAAAACAATTCCCACCTTTAATGTGACAAATAGCATGTACAATTCAATTGAAAACATAACAATCTGGACTGTGAAAACATATGGAAATACTAATTACTACAATAAGCCAGTTGAATGAGTGTGCACACCCTTAAACTGATATATTGTGTATGCACCTCTTGAGATGGTTACAGCATTCATTTGTCTTGGTTTGGACTCTAACATCAAGGCCCATCTTCACTTGGCAATAGTTGCTCACCTTCCTAGAAACATCTTTGATTGTTTTTCAATGGAATTGTACAGGTTAGGGGTCACATTCAAGATGGGAAGCATTATGAAATGATCTTCTGTGGTCTAATTGTCATACAGTACACAGACCTGGCATTCCAACAGGGATGGGTACACTTGTGATATCCACTCTATATAGGTGTTGATATAGCTGGTAGTGGTAGGCATGGACAGAGGGTTATAACACAGTTGGACACTTCTCCGATTACCATCTGATAGTCATGCCTACTCTAGTACCCATATCAGTGTCAGGGCAATGCAACAACCAGTAGCTGTACACATTAATGTCTGTTGTATGGACTGGCACTGATATTACACACATGTGCAACATCCACATCCTATGTACCTGACTGCTTGAAACCCATGTGATTAGTTTTATGCCTTCCAGCTGAATATATGCATACATACATGTGCTCAGGGGATGCCTGGTATACGTTTCTGTTCTATGTTAATATAGCACACTGTATTTACAGTCTTTCTGCTCAGTGATACTTTTCAACCTGTTATAGCAGTACATCTGGGCAATGTCACACATAAATGGGTGACAAAAGGGGCATCAGTATTGGTACTGTATTAATATAGCTGCACCATACATTAGTATGTTGATTGCACAGTAGGCTTTGACATCACTGTGATAACCTGGAAGATGTCCAACAGTCACAAGTAGGCTATTATGTTACAATCATTGCTCAAAGACCTGCCAATGGTTTGGCTGACATAACACAGGTATATGTATATGTGACTACAGATATCAGTCACAAATGTGCTTATTGTCCAGCAGAACACTGTACAGTTGAATGGTGACTACAGATATCAGTCAAAAATGTGCTTATTGTCCAGCAGAACACTGTACAGTTGAATGTTATTAATTGAATGTATCAGATGCAGTTCAACACACATGTCTGCAACATTACTTTACTATGCACATGCCCTATATAGGTCTCTTAGTTTTACAAGACAAACATGTGTCATACTCATATTCACAGGTAACATGGATATGGACAACATCCCATTAACTGGCCTAGCAGTGGCACAATCACAACTGTTTGACAGACACCCCAGCAGTTGTCATTTATGAGCTGTCCTTTCCCAAGGTAAGTTAGGCTCCAGAGCTGTGATCCATCCTCGCAACCTCTTAGAGCATCACATCTGGACAAAGCCTAAAATGACGGGGGGATAAATAATGACAGACTTTAAATATTTCCTATTACAAACATAGGAAGTTTGTAGAATTATACATTTTGCATTACCGTGACATTTCCTAAGGATGTGGAGTCTTAAACTCAAGTGTTTGTCATTACTTGATGACTTCAATCCTCAGCTATTTGCCAGAAAGGTACAGATTTCAGGACAAACAAACAAAAAACTATGATGGGAAAATCTGGACATTCTGTGAAGATCTGTACAGTTGAGAGGTATGCCTGTGATCTCTCCCACTGAAGAGAGGGACAGATGCTATAGCCATAGCAGCTGCTCAGCAGGACATTAGTACAGCAAGTCTTGTTGGGACATATATTCTTCCAAATCATATTTCCCATTATTACAGACCAAGTACCACATGTAAGTACATGCTTATCTTCCACTTACCTTTTCTTTCTTTTCTTCTCTTTTCCAGTTTATTTTTTATTTCTTCTCTCTCTTTCTCTTGCCTGTGCACCTATTGGTGTTCCCCACTTGGTAACTGAATGCAGAGCAGCTGTGTAGATCTTCCAATAGCCAATGTCATGGCAACACACTCCTATAATTGAGTACTCCATGTGGGCATTGGCCCTTTCCCTTACTTGTGAGGAAGACACCCTGAAGTTGTGTGCACTACTACCTCTTACAACAAGACCTGTGGAGATAAGCTAACTAAATGGAGGAGAAGGTTCAAGATTTAGAGGCAGAATGTGAGTATTGCTGTTATGTTTGGAATACTGCTAGTTTAACAGGGTTTGTCTGCACATGCTACTTCTGCATGGGTTTCAGTTTCACAAAGTTCTGTCTCTGCATAACTCTGAACTGTAGGGCATCCACATAATGACCACAAGTCAACCTGTTATGTTTTGTTTGTACCCCAAACAGGTGTTGCCCTTGGCAAATCAGTAGCATACTCTGGTGATTGCATTCTGTAAATGGTAACATCCATTTGTTTTTCGGACTTTATATCCCTCAGAAAAGATATGTTACAACAAACTCTGTAACACCAGCAACTTTCTCAGTGTATAACAGCAATATTTCAAGTATGGCCATGCATTTGGTCCTTTGTCCACCAATTATGTTAGGCTTTGTCCAAATGTCACATAGTAGAAGGTTGATAGGTATACTGGTCTATCATTATTTAGTGCTGTCATTCCTGCTGAGGGGAAAGGCTGGGAAACATGTTAATGTCTGTACATTCAAGAGATTGCTGTATAGAGGATGCTCTTAGATGCCCTTTTAACATATTTTATGTGGGGAGAGTAACACATGTTTTAAAACTAGGCTGTTAGAACATGTGAGACATATTACTTATAAGAAAGATGACAGTTCTATAGCTGTGCATTTGAATAAATCTCACCATGGGGACAATAACAGGTTCCAAGGTACTGTTGTTGAAAAAGTCTGTTCCACAGTTTGATTAAATATTCATAAAAGGAAAATTGTTATGTACAGACTCAATGTATTAATATTAAATGTGATACTTTATCCCATAGGGGGTTAAATGAGTTTAATTGGAGACTGCATATTTAATTATGTAATTAAGTGTTAATTGCTTCTTGTGATTAAGCATGTATTTCTTGTAATGTTTTACACCTTGAAGACTTTGGCCAAGGCATCAGAGTATAGTAACCATGTGTGAACTACTGGCTGGTTGTATTTCTCTTTGCTTTATTCAGACATTTTAGTTGTTTTGCTAAGAGGTTGTTGTATGTCTGGCCATTGTGTATGGCCTATCATGATTTCATAGCTGTGCACTGTTCACTTATTTATTTGGACTGTGGGGGTAGATGTGACTGTTATGGCTCCTTTTGTATCCAAATGTGTATGCTGCCCCTGTTATGGGTGGTCTATCAGCAGCATATGTTTGTATTGGCATTTTGGGACATGTATGCATATATCTGTGTGTGTGTTTGTGTGTGTGTGTGTGTATGTGTGTGTGTGTGTGTGTGTGTGTGTGTGTGTGTGTGTGTGTGTGTGTGTGTGTGTGTGTGTGTGTCTGTGTGTGTGTGTGTGTGTGTGTGTGTGTATATATATATATATATATATATATATATATATATATATATATATATATATATATATATATATATATATATATATATATATATATATATATATATATATATATATATATACACACACCTCAGTATTTATTGGTAATATATCTATACATTGTTATACAAATATATGGATCTCCATATATATATATATATATATATATAAATGTTTCTATTCAGATATATATATATATATATATATATATATATATATATATATATATATTATAGATACCAATCCTTTCGAATTGCACATTGTCTCTTCCCTAATGTAAACTGGCTCTAAATAAGGGTATGTTTGAGAAAACATCCCAAAATTTTATAGCTGAGATAGCTTACTGGTTAATTCCTTTGACTATGGTGTGCAGGGTCCCGGGTTTAAGACCTATAAGGGCTCTTTATTTTGTTGCAAGGCAGAGCAAGGACTGTTGGATACAGAGTGAGTAAGCCAGTTTTGAGCAGCTTTAAGCATGTTTGCATGGGTTTGCGAGACGGTAAGCAGTGCTAACGTATGATTAAATGATAGGCGCTTACACCATATAGGCTTCGCTTACCATTGTGCAAATCTGCTTAGCATTTACATTTAAGTAATGCTAAAACCTGCTAAGCAAAGCTCAGCCCTGGTAACCAGTGATCACATTCCAGTCTGATAAAATAGCAAGGTAATGACATCTTTAGTAAGTGTATATAATTTCCTATACATAACATGCTTCTCTTCTATGTGCTGGCATTACAGTAGCAAGGGGTGTGACTATACTGCATTGGATATCTGGGTATACATGGGTAGCACCACAATCGTTTTTCTTTGCATTTGATTTATACATGGGTAGTATCCCAGGTTATATGCAGTCACATTTGCATTTCACACCAGCTACAGTGCACTGGATGACAAAAATTGTTTAACACATATTGTATCATTATGTTAGTACTTTTAACAGTGCTTTCAAAGTAAGAGTAGATTGCAGACTGTAGTACTAGAACCATATGCCCCTGAATGCAAAGCTGGGACTCTGAGTACTGACTATCTTCTTCTTGGTGTTTGAGCTGTAGTTTTTTATGTATCCCCTACTGGATATTGATCTGATATGTTGATATTAACTGTAGACTACTATGTTTTTTGGACATGTTATGAAGGACTGCTGTCATGTAGTAATGGGATACCTTTCAGTTTTAGACATCTATCTTTCAAAACATTCATCCTAATGTATAACCTGTTAGTTATCTACTTTCTGTTTGTCCTCTGTACAGATGTGCAGATGTCAGGTATTGCTAAGGCCATACCACTATGTAGGTGCCCACATAGTATTGTGCTCTGGGCCTGGACACTGCTGCTAGTTCTGACATACGGGGCATTCCTTAATGTGGGCCTTGCTCCTTTTCCTTGCCTGTGTGAGGGACATTACAGAGGTGGTGGGCTACAGATTCACATACAGTAGGTGGATAACGTCACAAAACAGGACATGTGGAGACAGCCAAACAACATGGGGGACATATCCCCAGATTTGTGAACAGATTCTATGTCATCAGTGCTGTTATATACATGGTGGATTGATAGATTGACAGGGTTTGTGTGGACATGCATTTAGTGAGTGACTTCACGACTGACATTGATATGTCTCTTACATACCTCTCCACTGGCACGCTGTCCACAGACTGGCCACATGTCTGCCTGTTATGTTTTGTCTGTTCCACAGACAGTTGGTGTCCTTGGTAAATCAGTTGAGGACTCTGGGGAATGCACTCAGTAAATACTCATATATTGGTATTACTGACTTCATATTCTTTATAAAGGATGTTTCAACAAACCCAGTAACATCTCCAACTGTCTCAATGTATGATAGCAACATGTCCAATCTATCCCTGTGTCTGTGCCTCTCTCCCCAAATGATGTCAGGCTTTGCCCAGATATCAATGAGGTGAAGATGTATTTATTATCATTATTTCTTGACTTCATTCCTACTACCATCCCAGTGATGTAGTAGACCCACAGACATGTCAGGGAAGGGGCCATATATATGAGTCCTGATTCTGTACATCCTGAGGTGAACTGTACAAGTGAGAGGCTTGTGTAGGTTTGGCCATTGTTAAAATACTGTCATGATTTTGTACATATGTCATGTGTACATGTTATTTGGGCTGTGTATGGATGGGGTGGATGTAAGTGTTATGGCTCCTTCTTTATCTGACTGTGTATGCTGCTCCAGTTTCCGCTGATCTATTGGCTGTATGTGTTTGTAGGGGCAGACTGAGATATGTCCTGTACCAAGGTCAGGATACAGACTACACTGAGAATTGGGACTATATATGTAGGGCTAGTTTGTGAGTAGCAAACAATGATGTATTTGTTCACACAACCCGTATACTCTACTGTTCACTTGACTTACCAGTATGTGTCTGTGGTGATGTTGGTTGTGGGTGCGCACTTTCACACTGGTGTCTGTTTGTCACTGCTGTTACATCCCCGTAGTGCCTGATATATTTGCAAATACATGTATAATTACCCATAGCAGATGTCCTAATTCAATTACTTGTGCTATTTCATTAAATATATGTTAGAGTACACAGGAGGGTGTTACTACAGCAAATGTGATAGCTTATCTATGCCAGTACTTTAGATACATCCCCTTTTTCATGGTTTCCATCCACCATTTTGTCAGTCTTGGTCCAGATTCATTGCAGAATGGGGTTCTGAGCATACCTGTCAACTGGCTGGATTGTTTCAGGTTGTCCAGGTTTATTGCTCATATTTCTGGTCTTTTTTACAGATTATTATAATTTCTCTGGTAAATCACTGTAATGATATGATTGTTGTCAGAAAATAAGGACATGCATTTCATTTACCTACCTCACATCCATCAGAATATGTATGCTGAAACAAACTGTGTCACTCTGTCAAGAAGAGTACAGTGGGACAATGACCTCTTCCTTCCTGGATGTTAATGTGTTAGTACTGAGATGTGCCACATAGAAAAACTTTGTGACCACAGTGGCAATGTGGTGGTCAAGAGATATTGCTGTCAACTTGAGTACTCAGATCTCCTATAATGCCTTCTTTGTTTAAGGGACTACCATCAATGTAGTAAATCATGGGAACAAGGTTTTCCACAAAGGGCATGACAGCACATTTTGTGACATTGAGCTTAAGGCCATGGCTCTGACACCAGTCTTTGGTCTCAGTGAGGTCTTTCAGTAGGATGCCATCATCACTTGCATAGTTAATAATAGCTCCCAACTTGCAATTGTCTGCATACTTTGTCAGCCAGAGTCCCTTCATGTTGGCATGGACTTCAAAGAAGTTGATACCAAACATGAGCGGACCCAGAACAGAACCCTGGGGGACTCCACTTATGGAAGCTCAGCAGTCTGACTTGGAGTCATCTATTTCAACACTGTGAGTCATATCTGTGACCCAGTTTGCAACCCACCTAGTGATATAGGGGTTGATGCCTAGCATAGTGAGTTTTTGCATGGTTCCTGAGTGGGGAATGTTATCAAAGGCTTTGGCCAGATCAAGGTAGGCTGTATATGCCACCTTGCCTTCATCCACAGCTCAAATGAATGATGCCGAGAAGTTGACCAGGTTGATTGAGCAGGTATGACTTACCCTTCACAAAAGTAAACTGTGTTGGATCCTGAGACTGCAGATTCCCATATCCCTGTTTATTAGTTGCATGATGATGCATTCCATAGCTTTGCAAAACAAACTTGTCAGGCAGTTGGGGCAGTATTTCTCAGGGTCTGTAGTCATATCTCATTTGTGGAGAGGGGGGTGACTGTACCAGTGTACAATTCAGTAGGGACAAAGCCTAAGGTGAGGCTATGCTTGAAAAGGGCACACATGCGAGGTGTCAGGTCACTCTATTGTTCATGTAGAACACAGCCAGGGATATTGTCAGGTCCCATATAAGCTGTATTCTTGGCCTTGGACAGTGGTGTTTTAACCTGTGCAGCAGTAATACTGGGTGCCTGGCAGTGTACTGGTATTGTGTTTGGTCCTTTTGGGGGGAGAAAGGGCTAAAGTTTGCACTCAATATGGTTGCCTTTACTATGTGCTCCAATTCTGTTTTCACAGCTAACTTTGTAGTATTTGATGAGGGTTCTCAACTTTTAATTGAGGCTGATAAGGGTTTTTTTCCAGTCTTGGGAGTTCATCTTATTCCATATCAGTTCCCTCCTTCTGTTGTGCAGTTTCTTTATGGCCAGGGAACACCGAATTGGCATCCATTTTTTGGAGGTAAGGGTCCTGGTTCTATTGGATATGGTGGTATCCATGCATTTGTGTATGAGTTCATATTGCATTGTTGTTTGATTCAGCAGTCATGCAAGTAGTCTCCATTTGCATGGCTACCATGAGGTTAGTCACCTTTGCTTTTATGAGGCCATAGTTAGCTTTTGGAAAGGCTTTTCATGGTGTCTACCTGTGTGTGGTGTGGGAGGGCTGTGTATTTCTAAGGTGATTAATTTGTGTTCAGATATAACAAGGCAGGAGTTGACTATTGATGTACAGCAACAGTTGCCCATGTTAGCAAGGACCAGGTTGATGTGATGGGCATGAACATTGGTACATGTGCAGCTCTCTCAGTTAATGGGGGGGGGGGGTAGTTGAAGTCAACCAGTATAAGAGTGTTAGGCGGGACTCTAAAATTCTCCAGGGTGTTTAGAGACATGGAGTGTGAGTCTTGCAACATGTTGGGGGACCTATAGCAGGCTACAACCTGAACCACTGTCTTACCCAATGTTAGGTACACCTGCATGATCTGTAATGCATAATGTTGGTCTGCCACTCTGGATGTGTGTATATCCTTAATGAATATGGAAATACCACCACCTTTGGAGCTTCAGTCCAAGTTCTGCAGCCAAAAGTTGTAGAATGAGTTATAGGCTGGTAGTGCAGGGGTGCTTCCTGCTGCCTTTAACCAGGTTTCTGTTACAGCACATATGTTATTGTTCCCCACTTTAATAAATACTTCCAGTGAGTGCATTTTCAGATTTAGACTTCTAGTGTGCATGACAGTCAGATTGCATGTGTTTGTAACTGTCATACGTTTCTGTATATTTCTGTGTATATATGTATGTATTTATTCACCTTTCTATAAACATATATATGTGTGTGTGTGTGTGTGTGTGTGTGTGTGTGTGTGTGTGTGTGTGTGTGTGTGTGTGTGTGTGTGTGTGTGTGTGTGTGTGTGTATGCATATATGTAGATATAAACATGGATGTACATCTATATATATATATATATATATATATATATATATATATATGTATTTCTATCTATCTATCTATATATATATATATATATATATATATATATGTGTGTGTGTGTGTGTGTGTGTGTGTGTGTGTTTGTATTATGCATAGATTTGTCCACATATATGCATCTCCATACATATATATATGTGTGTATATAGATAACCTGACTGATTCTACATAGGTTCATAGGTTCATAGGTTAGGTTCACAGGTTAGTACTAAGCTAACTGCCCTTGCGAGCCATTTTAAGCCTAGCCAATTATCCCTTGTGAGACTCAAACCCTGCACCTTGTGTTTGTAAGGCAAACACTTTAACCATAGGCCACCCTCCCAACTCCCAACTCCTTTCTTTACTGTTGAATGACTGTACTAACTATGTTTGGAATGTCATCACTATTTTATAGAGCTTCCCTGTAGTTTACAGAGCACTGGGTTCAAGAGTTGGTAGGCCTTATTATTTTGTTGCAAGGCAGAACAGTTCTGCTGGGGAAGAAGGGATAAGAGCAATAAATAAAAGATGTCCCTAGTTTTGGCCCCTTCACCCCCATTTAGACAGCCTTTAGACAGATTTATTGCAGTAAGAGACTAATTGGATCTGATGTCCAACTGCACTATATATATGTACGTAAAACAAATTTTATAAATATATATAAATATATACAAATATATATCTATATCTGAATATATATATATTTATATACACACACACACCACACACACACATATATATATATATATATATATATATATATATATATATATATATATTCAGCTATATGTATATATTTATATATATTGGTATTGATAACATTTGTTTTACGTACATACTGATATATATATATATATATACATATATATATATATATATATATATATATATATATATATATATATATACATATATATATATATATATATATTTACTTTTATATATATATTTACTTTTCTATACACACACACACACACACACACACACACACATATATATATATATATATACGTGTATATATATATATATATATATATATATATATATATATATATATATATATATATATAGCATATATGTGTATATTTTATATGTATATTTCTACATATTAATGTATATATATATATATATATATATATATATATATATATATATATATATATATATATATATATATATATATATATATATATATATATATACATATTTATATAGATAACCTGTCTGATTCTACAGACTCCTTTCCCTACTGTTGAATGACTGTACTAACTGATATGTTTGGAATGTCATCAGTATTCTATAGAGATCAAATGTTGTAATGGTACATTACTTTACTTGTAGTTTACAGGGCCCTGGGTTCAAGAGTTGGCAGGCCTTATTATTTTGTTGCAAGGCAGAACAGTTCTGCTGGGGAGGAAGGGATAAGGGCAGGGGCGGCTCGTGGCATCGGACTGCCGGACTGCAGCCCCCTCAGTTGTTTTTGGTCTTGTGTATATGTTTTAATTTAATCATTAAATTAAAAAAAAAAAGAAATCTCTTTTTTTTACTTAAAATTTCGAGTCCGCGACTCGAAAGTACGCGCATGTGCATTGCACACCTTAACCGCGGTTGTAAACAGCTTTTTTTTTTTTTTTTGTTTTCATTGCAGCCCGGAGGAGCAATTAAGGCATCATTGTGATGCCCAGAAGTCTATGCGGCAGCGGTTCCAAACCGCATAGACTTGGAAGGGGCTCGGACTGCGACGTCCGCAGGCACGTCAGTCATGACGTGCCTGCTGGGCTAAAGCCTAAATGCTGCTGATTGGTTGTCACTCTCTTCCCGGGCTTTATGAGCTGGGAAGAGAGCGAGAATCAGTCAGTTCAGTTTAGTTTAGGATCCGATTAGGAATCGAGCTTTCTTTTTTTGGCAATTGTTTTGTGATCATCATTGTATTTTTTTTTTCATTTCTATTTGGAGGGATTATCGGGTTATCGTTTGGAGTGAAGAAGATGGAAGAAGAAAGAAAGTACAGGGTGCTGCAGAATTAAGTAAGTAAATTAAATTATGAGGGACTCTCTTACTTGGTTCATGAACTTCACTTCATTTATTTGTGGTGGTTATGGTTTTAATGTGTGACATGTCACATGCAACTTAAGATGCAAATTGTCATGAAATACTTAGAGCAGATGATCTCATAGTACCATTATGTGCATAATATTTAAAAAAAAATGAATCTTAGGCTATTTCTATTTGCAATATACTACAATTGTATGTGGATTAAATGCGATGAGCAGCTGGAAAAATCCGCACAAGATAACACTGCAGTCTGCATGTTGTATTTAGCCGTTTTATTACCTCATAAAGATACATTTGTAGAACAGCAGGAAAGTACACAATAAGGGTTTGTATATCACAGTTAGTAATTTGTTGCTTATGTTTTAAATAATGTGTGGCCATCGTATTATTCTGGATCCTGTTCATCTGCTGCCAGCCTACTGATGACAGATTGAGTGCAGGATGTGATGATAGCTTAAAATCTTTGTATTCCCGTCTAAGATGTCTTTTGTTGTCTAGTTTATCTTGTGCTCAGGTTTTGTTTGAAAATAGTTTTTCTTCCACTCACTCAGTGTTTCTTTTTGTAAGAAATAAATATAATACCTTCATGACCAGTTATCACTACAGAGAAAGATAGTGCAAAATGCAGAAAGGTACTCTGATTGAAATGTTAAGTCTGAAAGCTCTACTCAGTGATATCAAGAATGCCTTAACTGATGCACACTTTGTATGTGAATACCATTTTATGAAAATGATTGCTGTTGTCCCAGATTAACAGATCAAAAAATAGTTTCCTAATCAGTCCCTCATAGTAAACTAGACCACTAACGCTATTTGTTGGGGGGGGGGGCATGTTTACCTGCACACCCGCAATGCACTCACATAATCACAATACCTTTATTTTACAAATCTAAGTCATACATCTTCAGGGTAGAGAAAATGGCTAATCTGCATTCTTTGCAGAAGTTGTCCTAACAGTTAAGTTTCAAAACATAACAGAGATGTGCAAAGATGCAGAAGGGAGGAGGTTCCACTGTAAAATATACCTAGTTCAAATTGCTGTGAAAGGAACCAGCTCTGCAAAACTGTATTCAATGCCATTTCAGTAGCAGGATATATCATCATCCTTATATTATATATCCAAATGTAATGCTATGTGGGGGTCGGGGGATGTAAGGTTATGCCTCAAAGAGTTTGCCAGTACAGCTCATAAAGATAATTGGCAGAAGTAGAATTTAGATGGACAACCTAATTTAACTGAAGGGTTTTTTATTTCTGTAACCTGTGACTCAAACCAGCCTTGTGCTTTACTGTGAAGTTGCCTAGTCTAAGTAAGAAGTTTTATGTAAATGTTTATTTTATTTCTTACCACTGTTTTTCACCCTTTATGGGAAGGAAGGGATAGCTTCTGGACAAGAAATTAGATTAGTACTAGGTTAACTGTCTTCTGGGGCCATTTTAAGCCTTGCCAATTACCCCTTTGATTTATATTTTGTTGTTTTACCCTTAATTTTCACTGTTTGTTGTTAGAAAGGGATAGGTTTTTAGACAGGAAACTCTAGGCATCCTAAAGGACATAGTCAGCTATGAAGTCACACAGACTGCAGATAGGACAATCCCTATTCCTGTGCCAAATAGGTTCCATTTTAAGAGGTATGTACCCATAAAACATGCCTGAGCCCCAATTGATGGAAATGGACACGCTTGCTAAATATTTAACTTCTCTGTTATGGCTGCACTGTTGGTTGCAGAGCTAATATTACCTGTAATGTTTGTTTTGTCACATACCTGTTTGTTTATATCCTGGCTGGCTGGTGTTGCTTGGGCAGTTTTACTGTGAAATAAGTACAAGGCGTACACATGCTTTTGAAAGTTATTGATGAGTCTATTTGTCATTTGGTTGAGGGCATGGTGTACCATGTATGTTGGATACTTTTTGTAGATCCTTTACCTGGATGATTCAAGGACCCTGTACAGAGTCTGCACTAGAACTACATTTTAGACAAGTATGCTATAGAATATTTTAAAAGGAGATCACATAGTAATCCTTCGCTACAAAGTTGTGTGTGTGTGTGTGTGTGTGTGTGTGTGTGTGTGTGTGTGTGTGTGTGTGTGTGTAATTTCCTATAACAGACTGGGATAAAAAGGCATGATATGTCAATAAGCTGAGCAGATTGCCTTTCTTTTTCATTGTGTCTATGTGGACATTGCTAAAATTGATTAAATGTATGATTATAAGATTGTAATTCAAACAAATTCAGAGTTAGATATTCCTGGAGGATTTCTTAATGTTAATTAAGGTTGTTCAAGGCTACATTTGCAAGTAACTTGGCTACAATTCATGCCACATTGCACTGAAACAGCCATACTTTATACAAATCTAGTTCACATTATTGATAGATGAGAAGGTCAAACAGCTAAATATTGAGCCAAAATTATTGACTTTCAGAAAGTTCAAAACAAAATTAAAAGTTTGTAGTACATTAAGAAAATACAGAAATAACTTTGTCATAAAACGGTCTGTGTTGTATGTACATGTTAAGCATCTTTGTGTTGTTGTATAACTAAGCAACTGGTAGAATTTAACACTAAAAACGCTGCACAGCCATTGTAAAGTCTTTGAAACGCAATTTATTGTAAACCCACGAGAAAGCATTATGTTTTGTTTAAAACAGCGTAGTAAACTTCATACCTCTCAAGTGTACCTCATTACGAGGAACATACCTCATTTGGGGTCTTAAAAAGTTCATGTTCCCCGCAGTTCCACATTGAAAGAGTCTGTCAGAGTGTCACACATTCAGTGAGAATTTTTTTAAGTGAAATCCATGACAAATAGAAATTAATCATATTAATTGATTAAAGGATCTTCTTTATAAGTTAAAACCAGCATATTTTAACCATCCTATGACCTTCCTAGTTGAAGTTGTTAGTAAGTCACATTAGTGTATGTGTTCCACATTATGAAGGTGACTGTTCCTCATTTTGGAGATGAAAGGTTGAGAGCTATGTAGTAAACTCACTCTCATTAAAAAAAAAAAAATAGAAAAAGTTGTTTTCCTTTTGACATATAATCTTCTCCATACTGTGTTTTAAACAAATGTACTGTTTCTTACTGGCAGGCATTTTTCATATGAGTTAATATCAGTCAGTTTTCATGAATCACATTTTGTGGGGAGCAAAGGCAGGATGCAGATGAAGAAAGTGAACCACGACAGTTAACTTTTCTTTTTGGTTACAAATACTGTAAAAACTCCTTTTTAAAACATAACCAATTGCTAGATTGTGTCATTAACCTTGTGGATGCACAGCTCCCAGACTAGTGTATGTTGAGATGAATGGAATGATGTGGAAAGACAGATTTTGTTATTATCCTTGAAATGATGCTAGCAGTCATCAACCAACCAGATATTGTCTATTTGATTTGTGAGGACAGCTGAGATGACAGGAATAGTGTAATAAGATGTGTATTATTATTTAAAATTATGCTGGCAGTGGTAAACCAGATATTTTGGCAATGTTTCTAGCTTTGTAATTTGCATGGCACAACCTGGAAACATGTGGTCAATTGTTTGAGTGGATTATGGCTATGAAATAATATTATATAGCCATCAGATGTCAGACTGCAACTTATGGATGGGGGTTATGGTTGCCAGGGTGAATAACTCTTGTCATTTGCTCACTTTAAACCATCACTCTGTGGTTTGGCAGGACTTGTGTATTTGTGAGAAGTAAGATGGAGTACATTGGATACCTGATATGCACAGACAGAGTAGGTGTAAGTGTTTAAAACAATGTGTGTATGTAACAATGTGTGCTGTGTAGACTATTCAGCATGTGCCATACTGACTGAGCATTTATTTCATGTAAATAAGTATGTGAAGCATTGATCCCATTGCACCATAGCCACCCCGTCTTGTTGGCCACACCTCATCTTGTTGGCCACACCCCATCTTGTTGACCACACCCCATCTTGTTGGCCACACCCATCCAGCTGTCTCCTGCAGCCCCCCTTTGATTTGAAGTCACCAGCCGCCACTGGATAAGGGCAATAATTAAGAGGTCCCTAGTTTGGGCACCTTCACCCCCATTTAGACAGACTTTGGACAGATTTATTGCAGGTAGACAGTAAGAGGTTCAGAGTGTGGATCTGATGTCCAACTGCACTATATATATATATATATATATATATATATATATATATATATATATATATATATATATATTTTTTTTTTTTAATTTTTTTTATTTAACATTTGTTGACCGGGAAAGTCTGACTAGGTTCCACAGATCCTGTTTTCAGCGGAGGCCCGGGGAGAAATGCTCCAGAAGCATGTCTTTAGAATGTGGGAGGAAACCGGATTACCCAGAGAAAACCCACTCGAACGCAGGGAGAACATGCAAACTCCACACTGAAGGCACCCCAGCCGAGAATCGAACCGGAGAACCTCTTGCTGTGAGGCGACAGCATTAACCGCTGCACCACTGCACCACCCAAACTGTATATATATGTACATATATGTACATATATGTATATATGGTTCCACTTCATATCAATGAATTATCATTTCATCGAATTTCAAATCATCGAGACCAAATTGTCGAAAACTTATTTCGT